>NC_134136.1:80694277-80866777 GCF_040939455.1 Microcebus murinus | reverse complement strand
AGCCCTCATCATGCTAGTTAGAAATCGCCGTGGGCGCTGCTGCGTGTGAACAGAGGCTGAGAATAAGATCGCCTGAAATGAGAGAAGGGTGTGTTCTCTCTCAAGTAAAAGGAAACCCAGACGAAGCAACCCAGGGCCAGCAGGCTCCTGCCACCTCCTTGCTCCATTGTCTTTCACACACAGAGACTCTGCCTCTTGGTGTCGACGTGGCTGCTGCAGCACCGGGCATCACATTCCAGATGTCAGGAAGAAGCAAGAACAAAAGGGAATCCCTCTTCCCTGCACCAGCCCCTGCAGGGTGGGGATTATCTGGAAGCACCAACTCACTCACGACTTCCACTTCCAACAGCCATGTGTAGAAATGACTGGAAATTGGGAAACGCAGTCTCCCCAGGGGGCGACCGCCCGCCCCAGTTGAGATCAGGTCTACACTAGTCCGCAGGAAGGCAAGAGAAGGCAAAAATGAAAATAAAGGGCATCTAAAGAAGAGAGTGCTCAGTACCAGGTGCCTCTATTGAGTCGACTAAGGTTTTTGATGCATCATTTTATCGCCACGTTGAATGACTGTATCTCATTCTGCTTTGAAGCCCAAGCCACAGCCGGTGCCTGCAATTGACAGACGATCTCCCAACACGCCGGGCATGTCTAGAAGGAAAAGTCGAACCTCGGGCAGAGCGACAATTGTGAGAACCTTCAGCCGTACACAGGGAGAGTGGCTTATCCTCCTACATTCGTAAAATTTGGCCAGCGTGTTCTGTAAATCATTTCTGTTTCATCCTCACACCCAGAACCCCAGTGGATTGATGACAGAGGTGCAGCTCCGGTCCCTTGCAGGGCTGGGACCTTTTGCCCCCAGAGCCCAATACTGGGGGGGTGGGGGGACATCACAGGGTTCCCCTCGGAGTCTATCCACGAGGGACCCTGCAGGAAGTAGCCGGGCCAACTCCAAGGGGCAGATTAAAGGGCATCTAAGGGCCAGGGGCGCGGTGGCTCACGCCTGTCATCCCAGCACTCTGGGAGGCCGAGGTGGGAGGAGCGCTTGAGCTCAGGAGTTCGAGGCCAGCCTGAGCAAGAGCGAGACCCCCGTCTCTACCAAAAATAGAAAAATCAGCCGGGCGTTGGTGGCGCACACCTGCAGTCCCAGCTACTCGGGAGGCTGAGGCAGGAGGATCGCTTGAGCCTTGAGGATCGTTTGAGGCTGCTGTGAGCCAGGCTGACGCCACGGCACTCTAGCCCGGGGGTGGCAGAGCCAGACTCTGCCTCAGAAATAAATGAATAAAAGAATGAAAATAAAGGGCGTCTAAAGAAGAGAGTGTTCAGGACCAGGTGGCAGGTGAGAATGGGGTTTTGGGAGCCCAAAGGGAAGCAAGAAGCCACGGTCACCCCCAGGTGTGGAGGCTTCTAGAGTCCAGAGCGGGAGGCAGCAGGGGCGAAGGTCCAAATCCAGAGAAGATCCCAGCCCAGTGAGGCCAGGACCAGAGGCCGGCCTCCCACACAGGGTCCCAGGGAGACCAACGGGAAGTGGCCAGCACAGCCTCAAAAGGAGCCAGTAAAAGCAGAGACGCCCATGGCCGGGGTCCCCAACCTCTGGTGAGAGTTGCGTGACCACGTCATCATAACCTACGACGTGGTGGTAACCGAAATAAAGAGCACGATAAACGGAATGCGCTCGAGTCATCCCAAAACCATCCCTCCCCACCCCTTCCCCGGCGCATGGGAAAAAAATTTGTCTTCCATGAAAACGGTCCCTGGTGCCCAAAAGGTGGGGGACCCCCTGGTCTACGGAAGGTGGGGCGCTCAGGGCCAGCTAGAAGCCAGGTCGGCTCTGTTTGCTGTGTTTGCAAGAGTGTTGGCCGCGACCGTTTATGACAAACCTTTTGTGCTCAGATCGTCCAAACCGATGGCAGCCTAACAAGGTCCTGGCCTTCAACGAAAACTGCCGAGGGATTTGATTAAAGCTGCTGCTTTCATATAGGGAGGATATACGAGTGTGCACCACCACGCCCAGCTAATTTTGCTATTTTTATTTTTTATTTCTTTATTTTTTGACAGAGTCTCACTCTGTTGGGAGAGTGCCGTGGCGTCAGCCTAGCTCACAGCAGCCTCCAACTCCCGGGCTCAAGCGATCCTCCTGCCTCAGCCTCCCGAGTAGCTGGGACTATACAGGCATGGGCCGCCACGCCCGGCTAATTTTTTTCTGTGTATTTTTAGTCAGCCAATTAATTTCTTTCTATTTTTTAGTAGACACAGGGGTCTCGCTCTTGCTCAGGCTGGTCTGGAACTCCTGAGCTCAAGCGATCCTCCCGCCTCGGCCTCCCAGAGTGCTGGGATGACAGGCCTGAGCCACCGCGCGCCGGGACTAATTTTACTATTTTTAGTAGAGACGGAGGTCTCACTCTTGCTCAGGCTGGTCTCAAACTCCTGAGCTCAAGCGATCCTCCCACCTCGGACTCGCAGAGTGCTGGGATCACAGGCGCCCAGCCTCCACATTCTAAAAAAAAAAAAAGAATCATTCCCCAAGTTCTGCCTTTGGGTAAAACAGACCTTTTTTTTTTTTTTTTTTCCTTGCTAAATTCTTTTATTATTTCTAATCCTGGGTTTGTAGATTCTTGAGGCTTGTTCACACACTCAATCTGCCACTATAGTTTTTTTTGCTTTTTTTTTTCAGTTTCTTTTTATTTTTCATCCTACGGATACATCATGGCTGGGCATATTTAATGGGTCTGCGTGGTGTTTTGACAGAAGCCTGCAGTGTGTAATGACCAAATCTAGATAAGTGGGGAATCCATCGCCTCGAATATTTATCATTTCTCTGTGTTGGGAACATGTTCAAATGGACTCTTCTGGTTATTTTGAAGTAGACAATAAATTATTGTTAAAAAGCAAACTTTTCCTTTTTAGAGGAAGACAGCTGTGAGATTAAAGGCCACCCCCAGATAGATTACATGACCCCCTGTGCCGAGGCTGCACGGCACCCGTAACTTTATCAGGGCACAGCTCACCTCCTTGGCGTCCTTTAAGACACACACACACACACGCACACACGCACACGCACGCACACGCACACACACACACTCCAGCAGTTAACTGTGAACAGCAGGAACACAGGAGTGTCGTGTTCTCTTTGGGTTCCAGAAAGCACGTTCCCCACCCAGAGACCATGCTCACAAGGAAAAAAAGAAATTAGCAGCAAGAAATGCCCATTGCTGCTGCTGCTGCTGCTTCTTCCTCCTCTTCCTCCTCCTCCCCCTCTTCCTCCTCCTCCTCTTCTTCCTCTTCTTCTTCCTCCTCCTCTTCTTCCTCTTCTTCCTCCTCCTCCTCTTCTTCCTCCTCTTCTTCCTCTTCCTCCTCCTCCTCCTCCTCCTCCTCTTCTTCTTCTTCTTCTTCTTCTTCTTCTTCTTCCTCCTCCTCTTCTTCTTCTTCTTCCTCCTCCTCCTCCTCTTCTTCTTCTTCTTCTTCCTCCTCCTCCTCCTCCTCCTCTTCCACTTTTCCCCCACACCTGTAGGGCCAACTCCAGGAACAGATGTGCTGCAAACTCAGGGGTTCTACCTGCCTTATAAGCGGCGGGGATGTCTGCAGAAATCCCCTTTTAAAAAATATCCTTTGGGAGTTAGGTTACTTCTTTGGAGTCCAAACTCTGTTAAAGAAAATATATATATATATATATATATATATATATATATATATATATATATATATATATATTCTTTAAACTCTGTTAAAGAAAAAAAAAATATATATATATATATATATATATATTCTTTGGCACTCGTTAAAGCGTGGGCAAGAAGACTTCATCCCGGTCACCGGTCACCGGGCTGAGTGAATGCCCTCTCTGCAGTGGGGCGGGAGAGTGGCCCCAGCTGCAAGTACGGGAAGGGAGGGTGTAGGTTTATAACCAAGGGGCAGGGCGAGGGCATCCGCAGAGGGAAATTGACTAACAGGAGACCCCAGGGGTCAGGGGGTTCAGGCCAGGGTGACCAGAGGGCACCTGGGTGCAGGTGAAAGAGGATGAGGAACTGACCAGATACCCAGGGTGGGGGCTTCTTGCCAGAGCGACTTAGCAGGCTCTTGCTACCGCTGCATTTCACAGGGGCGTGCACGCCTGGGCCTGGGAGGAGGCTCGGGAGGCTGGCTACAGCCTGACCAAGCAGAGAGTCTCTGTCACCTTTCCTGTCCTGTAAGGCTGTCAGTTAAACACTGACATTCTGTCGGTACTGACAGGTCATTTCTTTTGTGAACTAACATGAAATATTAAGGCTCCCCCCTCCACCGGCTGACTGAGCGGACCCCCCTCCTGGCCAAGGGGACGCCCCAAAACTGAGTTGCTGGCCAGGAGGAGGGAGGTCAGACCTGCCCCTTCACCCCCCTCCCTTCTTGGGGATGTCCTTGGTGACTCACTGGCAGGCTGAGTCTGTGCAAGCCACTCCTGCAGGTCCTCAGTTTACACAGCAAATACGTGTCCGGTGGTGGCTTGTCTCTGATTAACACACTTATCTTAAAACATTGCAAGCCTTTACACAAAGCTTCATGTCTTTAACCAATTATAACTCAAAGAGTCTTTAAACCCACCTGTAACCTGTAAGACCCCTCTCCCCCCTTTGAGATGTGCCACCTTTTCGGGCCAAACCAATGTCCCCCTTCCACGTATTGGTTTATGACTTTTCCTGTAGCCCCTGTCTCTACCTGAAATGTGTGAAACCAAACTGTGACCCAGCCACGGCCAGTCCACCTGCTCAAGGCATCCTGGGCGCGGCTCTGGGCCGTGGCCCTCAAGTTTGGCTCAGAGTAAACCTCTTTAAAATTATTTTACAGAGTTTGGCTTCTTTTCTGTTAACACTTGTGATGCATTTATTTCCCTGGCCACGACTTGCAAAAAAAAAACGAGCATATCGAGCACGCAGCAGTTTCTGAGAGTGGAGGGGAAATGGAAAAAGACCTCCCGAGAAGCAGCTGCTGCTGTCTGCAGACCTCGGGAGAAAGGAGGCAGAGTTGAGCCCCAGGACTCCAATAGCGACTTAAGGAGGGGCCAGCCAGGGGCCATGCATGGGAGAGGGAGTTGGTTGATGCTGAGCTAGAAGGGGCCTGCCTTTATCTCAGGGGACGCCTGCAAGTCTGGTCTTTGACGCTTGGCTCAGATAAGGGGCCTCCTCAGGGGGGCTTTGCAATGTGCCTGTTAAAGTTCAAACCTGCCCCCCACCCCCAGACCCCAGGGTCTGTGTCTTTATGTGAGGTTTGCAAACAGGTTTGAACATCTGCAGCTGGCCTGACCGGTTAGACAGGCCAGTAACCAGAGAACTCACTCTCACACACACCCCCCTCGGGGTCTGCTTTGGGAGTCCCAGAAACCAACATTCCTCCTTGGTGCTTCAGTCCCGAGAAGAGGCAGGTGGGAGCCCAGGAAGCTCATGCACAGGGGGTTTCTGCACCCCCAGATTTTCCTGCAGGCTCCGTTTCACTCTGGTCGCATCCTTCTGCTGACGATTTTTAAACGAAAGCTCCAAGTGCAGGCGCAAACGTGCCCTGTGGGTGCGGGCAAGTCGGCTCAAGCACTTGGTCGTTTGCAGACGGGAAGACAACTGTCGGGCAGAGACCTTAACTCACACCCTTCATCTAAATTAACTCGATTAGAGACCCAGATGTCAGAGCTAACACTACTACAAGACTTTCCAGAAGAAAGCAGAGGAGAAAGTATTATTCGTTCTGTTTTGGCTTTAAAAAGACTTTTTTAGATAAGACACCAAAAGCCAGATCCATTTAAAGAAAAAATAAATAAATAAATGCTTGATAAATTAGTTTATCCAATTTCAAAGCTTTTATACTTCATTAAGGAAATGAAAAGCGCTAGGGTGGAAAAGTTTGGGAGGTGGGTGGAGAAAGATTTCTCAGGCAGAGATTAGGGTGGAAAGAAGAGGTTTATTTACTTTTCCCCAGGGTGGGGGGTCAGGACTGGCACAGAGTGGAAAAGGAAGAGCATGCTGACCCCAAAACCCAGCTATTGAGGCTTTTTAGACGGGGTTGTAGACTGGCGGGGTACAGTGGAGAAAATGCCGCATCCAATCCTGCCTTTCTTCTTGGCTGCAGGTAGGTAAGAACTGCCAGGATGTCAGAGTCCAAGAGTCGGTTTCCTGCGTTTCCTTGGAGAAGCGATTATCCCAGGAGACGTGACCCTGTCTTGGAGATACAGGTGAGGCTGTAGCTCATTCTCTTGCTGTTGACTCAGGAACTCCTTGGGCTGTAAAAAGCAGATTCTCAAAGCAATTCTGAAAGGGAGAGATTTACATCTCTTTTCTGCGCATCCAGCTCTCTTCAGAGGTTGTGCAGAACAGAACTCCTGCAGGTGTCTGCTAGCGAGGGAACTCACAGGAGCGATCTTTAACTGTTCCCGGGGAAATCAGGTATTTCCCTGTTATTTTTGCAAGGCCGCCTGCCCCTTTCAAAAAGGTGAGACAAGCCTCAGACAGGGGGAAAATAGTTGCAAATCAATACTTTATAATAAGAAGGCAAACAAGCCAATAAATAAATGAATGGGCTAAAGGCGCAAACAAGATTTTTATTTTACAGAAGAAGATCTATAAGCACCTGAAAAGATGCTTGGTAGTCACAAGTCATTAGGGAAATGCAAACAAAAGCCACCATGAATGAGACACCACCTCACGCTCACTGGGGCGGCTGGGATCAAAAGGACAGACATTTCCAAGCATTGGTGAGAATCTGGGGAAACTGTACGAATAATTCTCATCGTACATCGGTGACCTGGAGGCTGGGGCAGGTGCGGCCACTTTGCAAAATTCTTCGGCAGCAACACAAAATGGTAAACCTAAAGTCACCACAGGATGCAACATTTTGCTCTAAAAGGCACACCCAAGAGAAATGAACGTTTGTGTCTGCACAAAAGCTTGTGCACACAGCTCTAGCCACAATAACCAAAATGTAGAAATAACGCAAGGCGTGCACGGGTAAACAGAAGGCAGTCTGTCCGTGAAATGCGGCATTATTCAGCCACAAAAAGTCAGAAGTTCAGATGCATGCAGTGACGTGGATCAACCTCAAAAGAAAAAAAAAAGGCCGGGCGCGGTGGCTCACGCCTGTAATCCTAGCTCTCTGGGAGGCCGAGACGGGCGGATTGCTCCAGGTCAGGAGTTCGAAACCAGCCTGAGCAACAGCGAGACCTCGTCTCTACTATAAATAGAAAGAAATTAATTGGCCAACTAATATATATAGAAAAAATTAGCTGGGCATGGTGGCGCATGCCTGTAGTCCCAGCTACTCGGGAGGCTGAGGCAGGAGGATCGCTTGAGCCCAGGAGTTAGAGGTTGCCGTGAGCTAGGCTGACGCCACGGCACTCACTCTAGCCTGGGCAACAAAGCAAGACTCTGTCTCAAAAAAAAAAAAAAAAATTGTGCTAAACCAAAGAAGCCAGATACAAGAACCCGCGTAATGTATGATTCCGTTTCTGTGAAATGTCCAGGAAAGATAAATCTGTAGAGACAGAAATTCAACAATGAGGGGTTGTCTGGGGCTGTGTACAGAGGGAAAGAGGAATTAACTATAAATGGGCCTGAGGGATTCTATTTGGAGCCGTGGAAATATTCTAAAACTAGATTATGGTGATGGCTGCAGAATTCTGTAAAATAATTGAATTGTATGCTTTACATACAAATTAAATGAAGTTGATGTTGTAAGTCCAGTTGGCTTTTACGTGGATTCCACAACAGCGCTTTGATTATTTGTCGGGTCTCTTAACTCAGTAAGGATTGGCAAACAGCCCACCGTGACAGATATTTCTCCCTACCTTCTTTTGATGCTGTTGGGGCCCAAGACGCACCACCCCAAAACATGACTGAGCGAAGACAGAATATGCCACCCCCAAAATACACTTCTCTGGCATCATTTGAGCTCATTATTGGGAGAAAGTGCAGACACAGGAGTGGCTCTGCGAAGCTGCCCTTTTGCAAAATAAATTGGGATCCGTGAAGAAAATCTGTGTCATTAAAAGGTCTGTATGCGGAAGAGGGCTGCTCTACACAGCATTCACTGACAGAGAGACTTTTTATCTGCATGACACGGCAACCTTTATCCACCATGGAATTCCCCACCTGCACAAGAAGCCCCAGACTCTGTCTCTTCCTGCAGCTCAAAATACTATATAAGCTTCACCCATACAGTCTCAAGTGTTTTCTGTGGGAGTCCCGTGTGTGTGCACGTATTTAATAAAATGGTTTTCCTCCCGTTAACCTGCTGTATATCAAGTTAATTCGCAGCCCCGCCTGAGAACCCGGAAGTGTGGAGAAAAGACATTTTTCCTCCCCTAAACAATACCGAGTCGACCAGCTTGCTTCTTCCAAGCCTTGCAAAGAAAGGCATTCATTAATGGGTTTGTCGTGAGTGTGGTTAAGACGGACAAACCGAGCCACTGTCTAAATTTCAATTTGTAACTAGTTTTCAGATGTAACAAATGTAACAAAAATAGCGTAACAAAATAGTGTAGCAAAACAATGTAACAAAAATAGCGTAACTTATTTTTGTTAAGTTATGCTAACAAAACATGGGATGTAACAGATGTAACAAAAATAATGTAACAAAAATAAGTTACATTAACAAAAATAACTTAACAAAAAAACTTAACAAAAGTTAAGTTTTTAACTTAACAAAAATAAGATAATGCAACAAAATAATGTAACAAATATAGCTACCGTTTTTTTGCATGCCTCTCAGGTGGATAGAGTGTTAAGTTTTTAACTTAACAAAAATAGCAAAATAATGCAACAAAATAATGTAACAAATATAGCTACCGTTTTGCACGCCTCTCAGGTGGATAACCAAGGTCTCATGAACATAAAAAGAAGAAAAAAATATTTCGTAAAGGGTTTGGGACGGTCATACCTTGGAGCATGTTCAGGCACCTTCCTGCCTGGCTAGACGTCACCATGAGTAAGTTACATGTGAAACGTTTCCAAAGATAATATTTGCACGTTGGCTTTGTGAGCGAGCGGTGACAGGATGGTCTCCCAAAGCAAGGCAGGGAAGAAAGATTCCATCGTCTGTGCCACTACGATGATTTTTGAGTGAGTGGAAAATACTGGGTTGCGAATGAAAGTATTTCACCCCAGATCTCCCAGCAAGTAAAAAACGTGTGGCCCTTCTGCCGTTGTCTGAACACTAGGGACTCCTCATGGAAAGTAAAGATGATGAAAAATCTTGACTTTTTTTTTTTTTTTTAAGGAAAATCGTCAATGTTCCATAAAATAATACCAAGGACTGGAGCCAAGAGCCTCTGCCTACCTAAGTAATCGCAGGAGCTATGAGTAAGATACTGTTGCATAGTAATTGTTGCATTGATACAAACGTGTTACCCAGCCTGCGGGTTAGTGTTGTTCTGTGGTATAGGATTTTCCTGGCTGGAGCCAGACGATGTTTTTCTCCATTGCATTTCTTCTCGCTTCCCTTCTCTTTCCGGCAAAAAAGGAGAGACCACGTGAGTGACCTCAAGAATCACAAGTAACAGAAGCGGATTCACGTGAATTCTTTCTCCAGTTCAACAAAACAGACGTTTCTGGCCAGGAACTGCACACAAACCCCTTTTAACGTCCTAGACACGTCTGAGCTCATCTGTGAGAACATCCGTGTAAAAGGCAAGCCTCCTGGTTGTGTTGGAGTTTGGGGAAGAAGGAACTCGTACTGCAGCTACCAGTTTGCCCACAGCCACCCAAATTTTACAAACCTCCATCCTCTGCCTAGCTGTTCCAACCTCAATCCAAGGTCTCTCAGGTCCACTCCAATGTGTAGCAATTACCAATCGCTGTGGAACAAATGACCCAAAAGCCCAGCAGCATAAAAAAAAAAAAAAAAAAAAAAAAAAAAACCAAACAAACAAACAAAAAAAAAAACATGCTTTCTGTGAGTCACAAGCATGAACTTGGCTCCATCGGGGTCTGTCTTGCAGCTGAATTCAACGTGTTAGCAAGGCAACGGTTATCACAATTTTCGGTTGGAAATAGGGTCTACTCACTTGGTGGCAGTTCAGTTGCTTTCAGGCTCTTGCAAATCCCTTACCAAATGACAAGGACAGGTTGCCAAGCAAGACCCAAGTCATGCTACTGTGAACAGAATCAATTCGCACTGTTTAGAGTGTAGATTTTTCAGAATCCTTTAGGAAGATTCATGTCTTAAAAATTCACATTATTTATTTAGCATGCCCTTCCTCTAACACTATTTATAGGACAGGCAGAGGTAGATAATCTTTTTTTTTTTTTTTTTCCTAAAATTGGCTTCGGAGACTTGACGGGCATCTCACCCACACCTGGTGTGGATCCGTAGAGAGGTATGTGGCTCATGGGAGGGTGTGAAGTGGGGTGACCCCGAACCCTGTCTTTTTTCAGCTATTCCTCCCACAGTCCTGGAAAGGGAGCTGCCGTTCTCTACCTGGTCCTCACAGATCTCTCAGGAGCTGAAGAATGGATTGCTCGTGCTGGAAGTGCCGTGTGGACCCTCCCAAGTTCTACGCAAAGTTTAACCAGATTCTTAAGAAGATCACAGACCACAGGCCGGGCGCTGTGGCTCACGCCTGTAATCCTAGCTCTTGGGAGGCCGAGGCGGGCGGATTGCTCAAGGTCAGGAGTTCAAAACCAGCCTGAGCAAGAGCGAGACCCCGTCTCTACTATAAATAGAAAGAAATTAATTGGCCAACTGATATATATATAAAAAAATTAGCCGGGCATGGTGGCGCATGCCTGTAGTCCCAGCTACCCGGGAGGCTGAGGCAGAAGGATCACTCGAGCCCAGGAGTTTGAGGTTGCTGTGAGCTAGGCTGACGCCACGGCACTCACTCTAGCCTGGGCAACAAAGCGAGACTCTGTCTCAAAAAAAAAAAAAAAAAAAAAAGATCACAGACCAGGGAATTAGTGTGTCTTCTGTATTACCTTTTACTGCACCTTTGGTTCCATAAATCCAGCTGGTAATAAGTCCATTGGGAAAATGCTGACCATTTCAGAAGGACCCTGTCTAACACGGACAGAGATGTAAGTTTTGAGTTTCACAGATATGCCACGTTGACAGCTAAAACAGTCAGGCAATTAATATAAAATAACAATCTGATTGGGTTTAGGAAATTGTCTCTGAAACGATACACACGTCCATACTCAAAAATACACCCTCCATGGCATAAAATATTCTCAAGCTTAAATTATAACTGGTCTTTTGCTCTACAGGCCAGGAAACAATGCCAGCCAAGAACAAAATCTTCACCTGCAGTAACTTTGCCCATTTGCTGAGGTTTCCTTCTGTCCACTGCCTAAGGGTCTGCAACTCACAAAATGGCTTTTGTCTTTTTCTCATTTTACTTGCAATTTTCACCACCTTATGAAGTTTTTTTTTTTCCATTGCATTTTGTTGTTTTTCCATTTTATTCCTCTCATTTTCCTTCTCCTTTCTTTCCTTTTATTTCTCCTACTCAGCCTATTTCTTTTTCTAGTAAATTCTTTCCTCCCTCCTGCAGATTTTGCCATTTTTGCTTTCCCTTGTAAACAGCTTGCAAAAAAGCACAGAAACTAGGATTAAAGGCAAAGGAAGAGCATCTGAAGGCTTACAATGTTTCATTATTACAAGCATTCTTATAATTTCAAAGCAATTCTCGATATTGTCAGCAGTTTCTTATAATTTATTCCCATCTTGTTAATAGAGCGTAACTATACTGCCAGCTCTTATTTTATTAATCCAGGTCTTCTTTCCTGACTTCTATAGGGGATAACTCCCTCCACCATCCTTCAATATTATCCATATAAAATATTTATAAATTTGTAACATGTTTATTTCATGGCAAAAGCAACAAATGAATGCGCAGTGACTCAATGTCCTTTCTTATGTAGAACGTTGCCTTGCTTTTATTCACCGCACAGTTCTGAAATATCCTTGTCCTTACCTAAAAGCTTGTATAATGTGAACTAAAATAAAATCTTAAGCCCCCTCCCAACCCCAGCGGACTGAATGGACTGAAGCTTTGTCTAAAGGCTTGGGAAATTTTCGGGGAAGGAAGTCTGTTAATCAGAGACAAGCCACGGGACAAGGGCTCACAAGCTCTGTTGGGGAAACTGAGGACCTGCAGGTGTGGTTTAACCTTTGTCTTGCACAGTCTTGGGCCTGCCAATGAGTTCCAAAGGACGTCTCCAAGCAGGGAAGGGGCCTGACCATGCCCATGTGAACTCCCTTCTCATGGCCAGCAATGCATATTTTGGGATATTTCTGGGGTGCCTTAGGTCAAGAGGTCTCTTTTGCTAGGAAAAGGGGTCCGGTCATCATCTGTGGTGTAGCGTCTCTGCAAACCTTTATCTTGCTCTTGCTCTATAATCCTGTCTTGCTGCCCCTCAAAAATGTCCCTCCTGCTTGCCCTCCATGGTATGTCTGGTCATTCTTCAGCCAAGAGCACACCGAGAACCAAGAACACAGGATGAGATTGCCAACCCCAACATTGCGATGTGGATTTTCCATCCCTGAGTTTTTTCTCTCCTCGGGCTACTACGTACCATTGGGCTGTGCAATCTTTCAGAAGAGAAGCACCTGAGGTCACTTCCTGGCACAGCCGGGAGGAGAGTCACCAAGTCTTCCTAGGACATTCCGGGCGGACGGTAAACAGCAAGCAGTGGAAGCAGAGGGGAAGGTTGGGGACACGGAGGGAAGGAAACTTAGCCAATGTCCCCGGTTGGTGGAAACAAGGCAGTGCTGGGGGCTGCCCCCCAAAGGGATGATTTCTTGTTCTCAGCTTTCAAGAGCATCCCAGGGGCTGTGCCGAGTGATTAGCTTTACTCTCCCCACAGGGAGCCATGAGGACCCGAGATGTAAAGCAAACTTTTCGTTGCATTTCGTAAGATCAGAATTATTTCACACACCGACTGCCCGTGTGTGAGTTGTATTCAACTCAGGCTAGCTTCGAGCCCTTTGCTCCTAGTGGAGCAAAACCCTGCAGCTGGCTCGTGAACATCTTATCGATGTTCTTATTGTCGCAACGAATATGGACGATTTAACTCTCAAAGCGCGGGTTGATTTGCGTATAACTCACGCACAGAGAGCAATGGGACCTAACAAATTAGAAAGGATCGTTTCCGTTTTAGTAAAACACTGTGGCCCCAAGGGAAAAAAGAATTTTTTTTTCCCTCTAGTGTGGCAGTCAGTGTGTTAAAAGAAGGAATGGTCCGGGCGCAGTGGCTCACGCCTGTCATCCCAGCACTCTGGGAGGCCGAGGTGGGCAGATTGCTCGAGGTCAGGAGTTCGAAACCAGCCTGAGCAAGAGTGAGACCCCATCTCTACTATAAATAGAAAGAAATTAATTGGCCAACTAATATATATAGAAAAAATTAGCTGGGCGTGGTGGCGCATGCCTGTAGTCCCAGCTACTCGGGAGGCTGAGGCAGAAGAATCGCTTGAGCCCAGGAGTTTGAGGTTGCTGTGAGCTGGGCTGACGCCATGGCACTCACTCTAGCCTGGACAACAAAGCGAGACTCTGTCTCAAAAAAAAAAAAAAGAAGGAATGGGACCCCTCCCTGGGTAGGAGGGTCTCCCCCAGTGGGTACGTAAAAGTGTAAAGAGAAACCCCGTCAAAAATCATAGAAACAGTGGCGACAGAGAGAATGGAAAACTGAGTCTTTAAAACATCCTCCACTCATTTATGAGAACTCGAACCTGCTTCCCTGCCTCACACCAGTGGTTGAGAGGGGCAGGGTGAGTCTTTTCTGATGTGTGCAACAGGAGATGGCCCAGCCCTGACCTAATGAAAGGAGGAGGTGGGCGGAGGTCACAGGATTGTCTTCAGAGGAGAGGGGATGATCAAAATCATCGGACCATAGCTGGACAGCAACTGCCTGAACCTGAGAGCCCACACTTTAGAATTAGCTCCGAATTTCTGCATATTATAAGGACGGTGGGGATTTCAGACAGGGGTCTCCACCCTCCTCCTTTGCCAGCAAAGCCAGGAACTTCTCTTTCCTTCTCCTCAAACCGCTTGTTCTCTTTCTTCTGGTGGGGCCTCCTCGGGGACAAATGCTGAGCTTGCAGTAACAACAGGAAGTGGAAAAGTAAAAGTTGCCAAAGGCTAAGAGAGAGAGAGAGGGAGTTAGAGGTGAACGGGTCCAGGGTTTCAGTTTTGCAAGATGCAAAAGTTCTGGAGATCTCTTGTGCAATGGCATGAATGCACCCAACTCTGCTGAACCGTACTTTTAAAACTGCTTAAGGAGGGGCGTGTAACGTTCTGTGTTTTTTTGCCACAACAAAACAGAGAGAGAGAGAGAGAAACAGAGAGAGACCTCAGTTTCTCTGGCTTCAGCTCTTGCTCCCTCTTCCTATACCTTGCTTCCCCTTTCTATTCTTTTCTCCTTTCTTCCCTTCTTTTACCTGCCCCCCCCACCCATGTTTCCCTGAACTTTGACATATCGTAAGCATTGCAAAAGAACTGTACTAAGAGTCGCTGGGAAGGGATTGCACTAAGAGTCCTAACCAAGAGGCATAAACACAAAACAAAGCAATATCCACCTGATACAGCCCCAGGGTTTGCAGCGGCTAGAGATGAAGAAAAGTGTGCCTTGGGCCAGTCTACAAGGATGTGCACCCTTCCCTTCTCCTCGCTCCATAAACATCTGATCCTGCCATGCCTCCCTGACATCAACAAGAGAAAACGGCTCGTGTGGCAGTCAATGTGTTAAAAGAAGAAATGGGACCCTCTCTGGGCTGCATGGCAGCCTAACCCTAACCCCAACCCTGAAAAAATTGGGACGGATCAGAATACAGCCTGAAGCTAAAACCCCATCCCTTTAAAAGCTCTGTATTTCTGTTTATTATTGGCATGATGACATTTTTAGACAGGTGTGTCTCCATTCTCCTCTTTTGCCAGCAAATGAATAGATGCCTCTTTCCTTCTCCTCAAACCACTTGTCCTCGTTCTACTGACGTGGCCTCAGGGACAGGTACTGAGCTTTCAGAACTTTTGAGGGACCTTCCCACGCTCAGGTGCTCTCTGACGCACCTGAAAGCATCTGCAGAAACAAACCCTCCAGTCTACTTGGATCATTCCACTCCTTTCTTCTCAAGCACATAGTCCCGTAGAATCCAGGTGTCTACCATCTTGATTAATATTTGCTGAATTTTTTTTTTTTTTTTTTGGAGACAGAGTCTCACTCTGTCACCCGGGCTAGAGTGTCATGGCATCAGCCTCACTCACGGCAACCTCAAACTCCTGGGCTCAAGCGATCCTCCTGCCTCAGCCTCCTGAGTAGCTGGGACTACAGGCATGCGCCACCATGCCCGGCTAGTTTATTCTATATATTTTTAGTTGGTCAATTCATTTCTTTCTATTTATGGTAGAGACGGGGGTCTCACTCTTGCTCAGGCTGGTCTCAAACTCTTGAGCTTGAGTGATCCTCCCGCCTCGGCCTCCCAGAGTGCTGGGATTTGCTGGATTTTTTTTTAAACATTCTGTACGTGTTGAGCAAGCGGATAGCATTTTTCATTTATCTCCATGGTACTTTTCAAAACTTCAATGAATGGCAATATCTGCAAGGATGCCAACAAGGTGTTGACCGTGAGAGCAACAGCTCACGTTGGCTTGGTTAGGTGGTAGTGGCATCTGTGCTACGTGCTTTCTGTTCATTGTCTCATTTTATTCTCAGAAAAATCCCCTGAGTGTGCACGATTATCATCTCTAATTTATAGACAAGGCATGAGGCCGTGGGAGTTTTCTGTTTATTTGTTGCAAGGATGTTTCAGAACCGTGTTCTCCCACTGTACCAACGGGCTGTATCTCCCCAGTGAGGGGTGAAGCACATTTAGAACAGCACCGTTAGAAAAAAAGGAAGATCAACCTTGAAGAAATGCCCATCTGATCGCAGGTGTGAGCAGAGAATGTCTAGGAGGCGTCTGGAGAATTTCCTTTTGCCAGGAAGCCAGGCAGCTGTCAAAGTCTAATGAGGTCAGTTTGTAGTCAAAATAATCCACTAAGAGGGAGTCCTATGGGCCAATTTGGGACGATTGGAACATAAAAAAAAATTAGATTGTTTTTTAGATATTGAATAATCAAACATGATAGTCATACTTGTGAAAAAGACCATGCCAGGAAGGGAAGAGAGAACAGAAAGGGTCTTTTGTAGACCCTTATTCCTTAGGATCGTGGATTGAGCTGGTATCTAAAGCATCCAGTTTCTTTTGTTTTTTTAATATATCAATATGTAATTTATTTTATTTTATTTTTTTATTTCGGCATATTATGGGGGTACAAATTTTAAGGTTTCAAAAAGTGCCCCCCACAAGTCTGAGCTTCCAGCATGACCATCCCCCAGATGGTGCACATCTCACTCATTATGTATGTATATACCCGCCCACCTCCCCCCTCCCACCTGCCCAATACCCTATTACTGTAGTTCCTATGTGTCCACTTAGGTGCTGTTCAGTTAATACCAGTTTGCTGGTGAGTACATGTGGTGCTTGTTTTTCCATTCCTGGGATACTTCACCTAGTAGTTTGGGTTCCAGCTCTAACCAGGAAAATATAAGATGTGCTATATCACCGTTGTTTCTTAGAGCTGAATAGTACTCCATGGTATACATATACCACATTTTATTAATCCATTCTTGGATTGATGGGCACTTGGGCTGTTTCCACAGCCTTGCAACTATGAATTGTGCTGCTGTAAACATTCTGCACACCCAAAGAAACAGTCATGAAAGTAAACAGACAACCTACAGAATGGGAGAAAATTTTTGCATCCTACGCATCTGATAAGGGGCTGATAGCTAGAATCTACTTAGAACTCACGAAAATCAGCAAGAAAAAATCAAATAACCCTATTGAAAAGTGGGCAAAAGACTTGAACAGTTTTTAAACCTAATCCTAACCCTAACCCTAACCTCTGGGATGACTCTAATCTAAAAAAAAAAAAAAAAAAAAAAATGGCCCTGTCCTCTAGGTAGCAGAGGCCTATGACATTTGAAAGAATAATTGGTTGGCTTTTCTGTGTTCAAGAATGGTGGCAGAAAGAAACCCCTTTCTGCTTCAAACTGCAGTTCCACACCAAAGCACCCCCACGCAAGGGGCTCTCATATGCACTCAATTTTCACCCAGTGGGTTCAGCGAGAACAAAAACACGGTAATTTGCTCTTGCGGATCTACGCAACCTTAATCCACCCTGTGCCAAGCCAATATACCTAGACATGCTTTTCTTCCTACGTCATTTCCATCTGCCCCCCAAATAATAATCTCGCCATATTTCTAGAACATTGAAACTTTTTTTTATAAACACTCGGTGATGGTCTAGCTCAAATCACCTCTCTCAGGGACACATTTTGTATCATTCTGAATTCCTGACACTTCCGTAAGCACAGAACGTGGTATTGGCATCATTAGGAAAGGAATATTGTTTCATATCCCGCATGTGGATGGTTTAGAAGTCATCAAAATACTCCCAAGCTTCTCAGATATTGATTTATCACATACAACAGTGCCTGGTATACAGAGAGAATTCAATGACCATGTGGTGAGTGAATGAATGAACACATGAACGAATGAATTTGAGAAGGCAGGGCTCGGAAAATGGACATCTTCCCTAAATGAGACCTTAATGAGATTTCAAAGAGTAACAAGTAAACAGTTCCGGGCGCTTTTCCTGTGGCCGGCCATTCTGAAAAAAATCCATCTGATAATTTAAATTTAATTGTTGAAACCGTATTCCTTCTGCCTAGCTATAATTCTGTGTTCCTTTAACAGATCTCTCTCTACCCCCTCCCACTTCCCTTCCCAGCCCCTACTATCCTCTGTTCTACTATTCAGTTCTGTAAGATTGATATTTTTCTTAGCAGTTCCAACTGCCTATAGCCCTGTAGGATGATTACAGTTAACAACAATATATAGTTCCAAATAGCTGGGAGGAGGAAGTCGGATGTTCTCAGCACGAGGAAATCATAAAGGTTTGAGATGACGGAAAAACCAGTCACCCTGATCTGATCGCTGTACGTTGCATGTATCGAAACGCCAATGGGTAGCCCACAAATCTGCACAGGGATTGAGTGTGCAAATTAAACTTTTTTTTTTTAATTAAAAATAAATACATTCATCGCTGGAAAAGGCAGCCACTTTGGAAGTTCCCGTCTGTTCCGTGGAAGTCAAACGCGATTCCGATTTCTCAAGACACGCACACACACACACACACCCATAGCAGAAGGAGCTCACACGGTGTTTGTTTGTTTTTTTTTTTAATTTTAATTTTAATGCATTAGCGTCCACCCGCGTGTGACGATAACACAGCAGAATGCATCCCCCAACACGAGTTCCGGGGATATGCCCCAAACACTCATTTTTTTTCCAGAATCCACTCTCTCAGGTCTGTTAGATGCACGCTTCTCCTTTCCAGCGCCGTAGCACAACTGGTCGGCTTTATTCCCCCCGGACATCATACGGTGTCACCCTGATGGTTGACTCCCAGCTCCCCTGAGCTTGTATCTGTATGGCTATTTTATTACAAATCATCACGCACCCACGCTGCCAAGCGAGACTGCAGCTTCTCGACCGACACCCGGATAGAAAGAGAAACGACGTCTCCCTAACCCACGCCTGGCACAAGCAAACGCCACCAACAATGCCGTAAACGCACACAGACGCCTCTACCCCAAAAGCTAAAACTGCTGCAGGTGACATAAAACCAAACACCCTTTATCCACCAAGTTAAAGCACTCCCAGCGCCTTCCAATCCCACCTCTAATTCACGCCTTTCTTTCTTCCCCCTGCAGCTCGTGCATGATAAGCAAACCTCTCAAACGTTCCCCAAACCGCCTTTTTCTCCTTGTCTTTATGACGACGCTCGTTTTTAAACGATAACTGTCGTGGCCACTGACAACCGCCCAGGGAGACACCCGGTGTATTTTGTCCGTGCAACAAATGAGGATATTCCCAAAGAGGAGGGTTTCTCTCGGGGTAAAGCGTCTTGCCTCGTGAAACAGAATTCTCCCAGAGGTTCTGAGCGGACGTGGCTTTGAAGAGAACAGCGACTCAATAAGTTACTGAGAACTGAGGTAGTGAGTGGTTCAGACAGCAACCCGAGAACTGCCTTAAGACTGACTGACTGGGCCGGGCGCGGTGGCTCACGCCTGTCATCCTAGCACTCTGGGTGGCCGAGACGAGTGGATCGTTTGAGTGCAGGAGTTCGAGACCAGCCTGAGCAAGAGTGAGAACCCCGTCTCTACTAAAAGATAGAAAGAAATTAGCCAGACAACTAAAAATATATAGAAAAAATTAGCCGGGCACGGTGGTGGCGCGTGCCTGTAGTCCCAGCTACTTGGGAGGCTGAGGCAGGAGGATCGCTTGAGGCCAGGAGTTGGAGGTTGCTGTGAGCGAGGCTGACGCCACGGCACTCACTCTAGCCTGGGCAACAAAGCGAGACTCTGTCCCATCAAAAAAAAAAAAAAAAAAAAAAAGTGACTGACTGCACAGAGTAGCTCTAAGTCCTGTCATTGCAAGAAGGTTGTTGCTATACATCGTTCTGCGTGAACCCTCGATTCTTCTAAACCAGGAAGCAAATGATTCTAGAAGAGGTGAAGACCCCCCTCCCCCAACACCCGACCAAAGCCACCCGAAATCCTTCTTCCAAACGTCCCTGGCAAACGTCCCAAGTAGGATTTCCGGCAACGGCACCCGGGAAGTTAGGATTTAAAGCGGTGAGACAACAGCTACGGGGGTTCTGAGCTGATCCTTTGCAAAAATCTTAAATGACAAACTCAAAGACACCTCATCGCCCTGAAGAAAACAAGCCTGGCACCCTCGAAACGCGGACGCCGGCGTTAGGAGCTTAGCGACGGAAGGGAATTTGCAGGGAAGCTGAGCCGGATCCAGGAGACAGCTGGTCGCCCCCTACGAGGCAGCCGGTCCACCGAGCTTCTAGCCAGAGGCCCTCCGAGCAACCGCAGAGGCCATCAGCCAGGGGCTACTAAAGCTTTATTCCCGAGTGCTCGGGCGCTCTTTTGCCGACAAGGGTACAACAAGCGCTGGCCTCTCAGGGAAGCCCAGGGGGCATTGCTGCCTTGCACCTGCAGTGGGGGGAGGTCCAAGCGGAGGGCTTCGTGGGAGGCACTGGAGCTGGTCGACCACACACGGAGGCACGAGGTTCCACAACGGAGAGGACTGGTTGCAGGAGACGTCCCCGGAGCCGTCTCCCCGCACGCCCCGGCAGGTGCACCACGGGGCTCACTGCAGGAAGCGGTCCAGCTTCTCCTGGATGCGGACGAAGGCGTCCTTGCCCATGTAGTCTATGTGCCCTTCCTCCCACTTCCTCCGCTGCTCCTCCGCGCTCGGCACCCTCACCTTGGCCTCGATGGAGATCTCGGAGACCGACACCGCCAGGGCCACCTGCGGGGAGACACGGCAACGGGACCCGGCTTCATTGATTTATTTATTTATGAGGCACGGTCTCGCTCTGTCGCCCGGGCTAGAGCGAGTGCCGCGGCGTCAGCCCCCCAACTCCCGGCCTCAGGCGATCCTCCTTCCTGCCTCAGCCTCCTCCCTCCCGAGCAGCTGGGACTACAGGCGTGTGCCACCACCACCACGCCCGGCTCACTTTGTCTATATATATATATATATATATATATATATATATATTTTTTTTTTTTTAGCTGTCCGGCTAATTTCTTTCTATTTTTAGTAGAGACGGGGGGTCTCGCTCTTGCTCAAGCTGGTTTCGAACTCCCGACCTTGAGTGATTCTCGTGCCTCAGCCTCCCGAGTAGCTGGGGTGACAGGCTTGCGGCACCATGCCCGGCTAATTTTTTCTATATACGTTTTTAGTCGGCCAATTGATTTCTTTCTATTTTTTTTTTTTTTTTTTAGTAGAGACGGGGTTTCGCTCTTGCTCAGGCTGGTCTTGAACTCCTGACCTTGAG
Organism: Microcebus murinus; assembly: GCF_040939455.1. Lineage (NCBI taxonomy): Eukaryota > Metazoa > Chordata > Mammalia > Primates > Cheirogaleidae > Microcebus > Microcebus murinus. The sequence goes on along the minus strand of NC_134136.1, from coordinate 80,845,875 downwards.
CGATCTCCCCGCCTTGGCCTCCCAGAGTGATGGGATGACAGGCGTGAGCCACTGTGCCTAGCTGGGACACGGTGTTGGAAGCTGTGCGTCACCCAGGGGGACAGACGGCCACCTCCCTACACTGTAGGGCTCTGCTAAAATACACATCTCCGTTCTCGAGGAGACAGTGCTGATCCTTAGCACGTTTCTTTTGAACTAAACACACACTAGATTTAACGTAATATGCACAGAAGATTTTTTTTTTTTTTTGCCTTGCAATTTTTTTTTTTTGGAAATTTTATAAAAAGGAATTGTGCATGTGTTCACTTTTCCCCAAGAATTGCTTTAATTTCTAAACCATCTTACACAAACACCCACACACGTTACCGATTTAATACTTCCAGCCGCCAACACCTCTGTGGTTTGTATTACCGTAAATAACCAAAGCAGTTTGCATGAAGAAAATGTTCACCTCACGTAAATAAAGCCCGTGATAACTAATAATTTGGACGGCCTCGCACAATCATTTCAGTAGCAATTCGAGTAATTTTCTGCTTTTGAAGGCACACTTTCTGTCTTCTTAAGGGGTAAATGTGAGAAAATATATAGATACGCAAGTGTGTGAATTCAAACAGACACACATGCACACCTTGCTTCTGTTTGAGAGTCACATGGGTCACCAAAAACAATAAATAGCTCTGCTCAAATACTTCTTACCAAGAGCTAGAAAAAGACTTTTTAAAAATGTTGTGGGTGGTATCAATAACAGACATGCACACATGTATATGGTATCTGTCTACCTATCTATCTAGATGGATGGATGGGTAGCCAGAGATATCAATGATAGATAGATACATGGATAGACTGATAGGCAGATAGATAGATAGATGACAGACACAGAGGTAAACACGGAGCCAATTGACAGGTAGAGGTAGATGGATGATGTATAGAGACAGACACACACAAAGATAAATTATGGTCTTTATGCCATTGGGGCATGTGGTACTTTCTATTCTAGTTATTTGTCACAGCATTTTTACAAGGTTTTGCACACAAGGTTCTGTTTTCTTTACTCATTCTCATGCATTTTATTCAAAGTCAGCCACACCATTAATCAAAGAGATAGCAAGAATTAAAAAAAAAAAAAAAAAAAGGTCCACTCCAGGGTACCTTATCATTTCTCCCCTCAAAGAGCACTTGGATTTATATCCATTAAGTTCCTGAGGATTAAATCCTTCCAGAATTAGCAGGACCCATAATGCCCAACCCCGTAATAGTTTGCAGGACCAAATTGCACGGTGATTGCAACAGCCGTGGTAACAAGAGAGGAGCATCCCAGCGAACACAAACTCCTTTCGTTGTATGAAGTAAGGTATCGTACAAGATGCTAAACAAGGATCCTCTGTAGGGCAGTGGAGATACACAAGAGAAGAAGGTCAAAGTGCTCCCATTTAGCAAACAAATGACTGACATGTTTATGAGCCAGGCACTAACGAAGGTTTGTAATCTATCACCCCCTCTTTTCCAGTTCTTTGAGGCCGGCGATCGGGTCTCCATGTCCTGGATGCTCAGAAAAAGTAGCAAACTCCCCTGAGATCCCAAACCTGTCACACGGCTGAGCTGCCAAAGGGAGGTCTGCCCAACCTAGTGTCTACGCCACCCACTGATATCCACGGATTTGATTCCTAGGGCTTCAGAATCACTATGCAAAAGTGCTCATCATGCTGAATGGATGAACTCACATGCTATCACAAGCGGAGTTTCGGGGGAAACACTGACACTAACCGCTCTAGAAATAAATTCAAAACACGGCGTGCATGTGGCATGTACGAGATTAACCAGGTAACAATGAGGAAAAGCGTTCGTTTTCTCCAAGGGTGAGTGCTAGAGCAAGCATTTAGTGAATGGAAATGTTTATAACACACCAGATCACATTCTAAATACATGTGCAACACTCATCTTCAGTCTAGCCCCAACACCTAGCTCTAGAGCTATACTTGCCGTTACTTAAAGACCAAAAGGTGTTATCAGATCACGCTTAGAAAAAAGAAAAAGCTGCCAATTACGTTTGTTAAATGCATCAACAGAGAGAATGCAAGTTAAGATGAGAAGATCTGTAAAAGGAAGGGACAGAGAGGAACGCATCTTTCATCCTTAAAGAAGAAATCATTTGCGTGTTCGATTTGGATTACAATGTTCATCCCCAAATTTTCCAGCTTTTATTTTCTTTCGTTTCAGAAAGTGGGTGCTTGTGGGTTAATTCCCATAGCCGTCTCTGCTTCCCGTCAACGAACGTTTGCAGAACGGCTTTTAGAGAGGGAAAGAACACGCAGACCAGAGTCGAAGACGGGAAGGAGAGTCCACCAACCACCCCGAGCAAGCACGAGACAGAAGACAGGCGCATCGGGAGCACGAGGAAAGGTGGGCAGACTCGTATCTCAACACGACGAGACTGAACATAGAGGTAACAGCTCATGTGAGCACGTGGCTGGCCATAGCGGTGGCCACTCCGTCAGACAAGGCAAAGAGTTTAGGTACTACCTCCAAACCATCCTGGGGACCGGGGTCCCTGGTGAACTCAGCAGAGCGCTCCTGGCTGGCGTCCAAGGTCTTCTCGTACGGGCCACTTTCAGCCTTATTCTCTGGCTGCTAGAAACACAACCATTCCAACGTTAGTCTGCAGTGGGCTGCCGGCAACTGTAGTCTTAACCTAAGTGACAGGGAACGTTTAATCCTGGGGAAAATCGGGTCAAACAAGAGAGCTGCCCTCAATACTCTTTCCTGGAAAGGCGAAACACGCTGAACTCTACATCTTCTCGGTTTCCCTGGGTGACCCACAGTGTCTTACACAGGATGAGATGCTGCAAGTTCTTCTGTGAGTAACTTTTCAGAGAGGGACTCGACTACTTTATACCAAATGCCTACGCAGAAGCATTTCAGTAAGATAGTCTCTCACTAAAAAGAAGAGTGTCTATCTATAGAGGCAGTCTTCTGGTCATATTTGGTCATTAAGAAGCTCAGATTCATAAGGGTAAGCTTAGGGGAAAAAAAGGAATTCAAATAAAATTCATATTCCTTAAATACTGATTTTAGACACAAGTGCATGTTCCTACCAAAAAAAAAAATTTTTTTTTTTAAATTAAGGGAGACATAGATGCTGTCTTGATGTTGTACCTGTTTTCTGATCCTTGTTGAAGCATGGTGGAAGAGAATGAACAAATGACCAACAGGTATATAATAACAAAGAGGGAAATAAGTTTGAATAGCCTGACAGATTCCTTATCCTCCGGATTAATAGAGAAATAGACTAATCATGGTACAATGTATTCCAGGCTGAAAAAAAAAAAAAAAAAAAACCAAAAAACTATTTGTAAACTATTCATATAGGAGGAATAAAAAAACATGTGGCGCCCTCTTTGGCATGTTGTGGGCATAGACACCCTAAAATAACAAGGAACAAGAGAGCGAGGACGTGTGGAAATAGAATAAATGAGGTATACCGAGGCGGTCTGAGTCTCTGTGAGGTCTGCAAATTGAGGGTAGGGCGGTGACAGGGGGTCACACGTTGTCCCAGGAGAGGTCCCAGTTTCAGGGCAACCTACCGTCTGTCACAAAGAAAAAGAGCAAAGGCAAGTTAGGTTAAACCTTCACGCTATAAATAAGTGCAGCGTCGTCGAAAACACCCAACCTGTTTTTCTTCTGTCTCCTGGGAGCACATCCGGCTTGACCACTAGAGGTCTTGGGCAGAGTGACTCGCTCACTCACACCTGTCTCCACTTCTTCTTTTGCTTCCTGGGCTCACACCCTGCTGCAGTTCACAGACTCCCTGCACCCAGGCAGGGCTACACGACGTACTGTCACCAAGGGGGCTGATCAGCTGTGATGTATGTCGCCTCCGGGCTGGGCAGACGGCAGCAATGTACTCTTTTTGACTCTCTCTGCTTCTACCAGTTGGACGAGGAATAAGACCCCTCCACCCTGTCTTAAAAGGAGTCCCACAAGGAAATAAAACTCAGCCCAAAATGAATTAGGTGATGATTTTCCCAGCTCTCCCAAAGATGGTACATGCCTAACACATACATATGTGCAAAGGAGATGACTTAATGTATTACGCACACGCACAGTGGCTGCCTTCAGCTTGCAGGGCATAATCCTCCCACCCAGGGAGTCTGAGCTTAGAAGGGCCATCCTAGAAGAAGGCAGAACCTAGCACTTGCAGGGTCCCTTGGAGACAGCATGGAGCAGAGCACGCCTTGGCCACCCCAGCCGGCTGCCTGCAACACAAACACGAAACAAACTTTTCCTTCCCTGAGGGCTGTTTGTTGCGGCAGCTAGCATGCCCTGACAAACCCAAGGCGAAAAACGCCAGGCCTGTGTCCAAAAGATGGGGTCCCTAAAAGGTCCCGAAGCAGTTCACCTAATCTGTGTCCGTGAGGGAGAGAAGAGAACGCTGATATCCTGTGGTTTCTCACCACAAACACGCTGCAGAATTCTTGAGGGCATAGGGGGTCAGAGCTCAACTCCTAAGCTCAAAAGATCCTCCTGTCACCGCCTCCCTGAGTGCTAGGATTACAGGCGTGAGCCACCGCGCCTGCCCGGCCACTCATAAGCTTCTTAAACCTTACTCCTTTTAATCCTGACAGCCCTGAGAGGGAGAGAGTTTGATCCTTCCTCCTGCTGCTGCAAAGTTTAATCTGCAGAGAGAGGTCCATCTCGAATATATCAGAGCTACAAGTGAGAGAGAACGGGGGAATTTGAGCACACGCCTCTCTGACTGCCAAGCCTTACTTTTGATGCCTGTGCCATATGCACACCATTAACACATGGTTTGGAAAACACACACACAAAAAAAAAAAAAAAACTTGGGAAAAAATGATGAATGACATAACTGTATTAGCATCATAAACATATGACTCCCATTAAAAATTGATACTTTCTTTCTCCAATCAGAGTTTGTAGAGGGACACCCTAGATTCCAATGCTGACACTTACAGGGTCAAGGACCTGGAGGCATTATCTATCCTCTCCAAGTCTCGCTTTCTTTAGTAACATGTCGAACAAGAATTTGTCGTGATGCATACATGAAGCACTTAAGCCGGGCCAACAGCGTAAGTGCTCAAAAAAAAAAGGATTAGCTGAATCAGCTCAGGGAAAATATCACTCTCTTTCTGTCACCTAATTTCTCTCAACAAAGAACACAGAAATAAATTCCATGGGGCCAATCGGGAAACGTAATCCTTCCTCGGAAGGGATTTAACTCAGGGTTTTACGTTCGGTTACGAAGGATGGAATAATGACACAACGGTCCAGCCTGTCTTCTGGGGAGCTGTTGTAATCTTACACATTTAACTTAGCCAGGAAGAGAGGTTCAGTCAACCCCTGCTAATATTTCTAATCAAGACCCATGGGCTTGCTTACAAACAACGTTAACAACCGAAATATAAACCAAAATATATATATATAAATAAACACCCCCGTTATTCTTCCTGCTTAACAAGTAAAGATGTCCTTCTGTATGTACCATGCAGAGAGAAATTCTAAGATGAAAATATAACAATAGCGCCAGGCCAAGTTGGCTTTTAAGATCATTTTTGGCAAGCCCGTGAATTCATGAATATCAAATGTGACTTTTTTTTTTTTTTTTTACAAACTGCATTTATTTTTATCCTTAGGTAATAACTATTCCACGGATTCATCCCCTAAAAGCCTGACTCACGGACTGGGTCACCTTGAGAGCCGAGAATCTGGAATTGGAGATGATCCCGAAATGAATTCTTAGCCCTTCGGGGAGAGAGAGAGAGAGAGAGAGAGAGAGAGCGAGCATCTGAGGCAAGTGGAGAAGCTTCAAAAGAAAACCCCGCAGCCTGGGAAGAGGGCAGCTCAGAGCGGACACCACTAAGCTGGACTATCAGAATAGATACACACAGGACACAAAATGCTCTCATCCACGACCCAAGCAGGTAAATTTAGCGTGAATAAGAAGGAAGCAATCTCTTGCATTACGGGCTACAAAGTTGTGAAAAGTTATCACTGTCGGAAGTGACAAATGCTAAAAAATATAAATAATATACAAATCAGGTCAGGGACTGACATGAGATTTTCCAACCTTCGGCGATGAAAGAAGCTGCTTATTTCACACTAAAGTCTCCTGCCAAAAACAACTAAAAAGGCTGGACCTCCTAAAAAAATATATATATATATATTTTTTTTTTTAAAAGCCCATCAGAGTGCTATCAAGGCAGAAAGAAATGAAGAGTCAAGCTATCAGAGACAAACAGGAAAAGTGAGCCTGACATTTGGTTCTGTGTTTCTGCTCAAGGCAAATAAATAAAAGGCTGGAAAGGAGTGCTGAGCTTCTAGCCATGCTAAGAGGCTGAGGAACCCGTAATGGGTAAGAAGGTTATCAAGGATGAAGCTTGATGAAAGCACCACAAGCTTTCTTTTGAGACTTCACTGATAGGAGAATCAGAAACAGAGTAGTCCTCATTCTGGCAGGGCAGAGGCAATATATGGATCCTAAACATCTGTACCCCTGTAATATTCTGAAAAAAAAAAAAGAAAAAGAAAAAAAAAGAAAAGACATAGAGTAGCCCTCATAAACATTGAAGCTGCCCTTCAGGTCAACCTTAGATGGGGTCTAGACAAAGCACCTCAATAAACACTTCCTTCCTGGAAAGAGAACATCCTCCCTTAGGTGATGATATTATGATTCAGACCTTCAAATTATCTTTACACGTTTTTTTTTTTTTTTAAAAACATATACAATGTCTGGCTTTCAGTTGAAAAGCACATAACGTTCATACAAGAAGACAAGATCAAATGAGTGGATATCAATACCAAATGGAATAGAAGAAAGAAAACAAAACCGACGGGAAACCCAGATATAATTGATCAGACATGAATTGAATGGGAGACATACTTTAAATGAGATGAGGGAAAAGAGAGAGAATTTCAATGCCGTATGGAGACTCCACTCACAAAAATCTGATGTTTATTTGAACTAAAAACTCAATAACAGCAGCTAAGGGCTTTCGATGTGGTTTAATGGCTGACTAGACATGGTTTTGACGTGGTTTAATGACTGATTAGACATGGCGAAAGAGAAGATCAATTAAGTGGAAGATAGGTCAGTAGACTGAAGCATGGAAAGACAGATTGGCAGAAAATGCAGATAGTTGTGTCACAGATATATGGGACACAGTGAAAAGTTCTACTGTAATGTAATTGGAATTACAAAAAATAGGGGAGGTGGGGGATATGGGGAGGGTGGGAGGGAGAGAGAGAGAGAGAGAGAGAGAAGATAGAAATAATACAGTTTTGAGAAGTGCTGTGAACCCCAAGCAGGATAAATACAAGAATAATAAACCCAGGGCTATTGTTATAGCTAAGAAAAAAATTCAAAAGCCAAGAGAAAAAACTTAAAAGCAGCCAGAGTAAAAAAGACATATTATACTCAAATATGCAAACATTACACCAGCAACTCCATTCTTGGAGAAGACGGAAGTCAGAAGATTTTAAATGACACCTTCAGAGTGATTCTGGAAACCAGAGCCCAAAAAGAATTTTATAGTTAGTAAAATATAGTACAAAATGAAGGTAAAAAAAAATTTTTTTTCAGAATACGTACTGAGATAATTTTCAGTAATAGCCCCAAACTAGAGTAGTAACAAAGGGAGTTCTTCCAGGAAAAGAAAATTATGGCTGATGACAAGAAGAAGAGAAGACAAAACATGGCATAGAAATCACATGAAATGACACATTTAAGTGAGCACCAAATGTATGAAATAGCTATAGGGTTAAAATACAAGACAAGAGCACAAAATATGAGAGAGACACAACCACAGTCAAATTCTCCTACGACCAAGAAGTGGGAAAAAGTACTAAATTTATTAAGTGATAAGAAGTTCAAAATGAATATTGTAATTTTAAAAAAATTTAAAGACAGTAACTATTTTTTAAAAAAAATCAGAGAAATATAAAACTGATGTATAAATAAAGGCTAAAACAGAATAAAGCTACATAATTAATTCAAAGGAACATAATAAAAGAGAGAGAGAAAGGTCCTTAAACCAGGGGATAGTATGTAGCAAACCAAGAGACAGATTTGAACATAAATGTACCAGTAATTAAATTGTATGTCAATAAACTACCCCACATAAAAGGTAAAAGGTATTTGACTAGATAAAATGGGAAACAAACCCCAACTCTAAGCTTCTTCAAGAGTCACAATTTAGGTATAATAAATGGAACCATCTAAAGTAACCACATGGAACAAGACATACCATATGAATATTAACCAAAACAAAGAGTTAAAACAAACTTTAGCAATGACAAACATTTTATAACAATAAGACCAATGCACCAAAAAATATACAGTAACTTTACGTTGGTTTTTGTCTCGTTAACAGCTTAACTGGAGTATAATTTACAGATAAAAATTTGCACATAAAAAGCCGGGCGCGGTGGCTCACGCCTGTAATCCTAGCACTCTGGGAGGCTGAGGCGGGCGGATTGCTCGAGGTCAGGAGTTCGAAACCAGCCTGAGCAAGAGCGAGACCCCGTCTCTACTATAAATAGAAAGAAATTAATTGGCCAACTAATGTATATATATATAAAAAAAATTAGCCGGGCATGGTGGTGCATGCCTGTAGTCCCAGCTACTCGGGAGGCTGAGGCAGCAGGATTGCTTGAGCCCAGGAGTTTGAGGTTGCTGTGAGCTAGGCTGACGCCACGGCACTCACTCTAGCCTGGGCAACAAGCAAGACTCTGTCTCAAAAAAAAAAAAAAAAAAAAAAAAATTTGCACATAATTAAATTAAACATTTAAATTAATATTTAAATTTAAATTAAAAACCCAGGCAAATTTTGAGATATGTATTCCCCTATAAAAGTGTCACTACAACCAAGGTAGCAAACATATCCACCACCCCCAAAATCTCCCAATGCCCCTTAATAACCTCCACGCCCATTCCCAGAGAACCACTAATCTCTTTTCTACCACTATGGACTATTTGATATTATCTAGAATTTTGCATAAATGAAATCGTACATTATGCATTATCTTTTATCTGGCTTCGCTCACACAGTGTAATTATTTTTGTTATTTATTCCTGTTGTTCTGTGTATGTCAATAGTTCAGTCCTTTTTATTGCTAAGTAGTGTTCCATGGTAGAAATAATGCCATAATTTGCTTACAGACCCACTGGGTGATGGACATTTGGGTTGTTTCCAGTTTGGGGCTATTATAATACAAATCAAATTGGTATTTGTCTTTGTACGGGTGTATGTTTTCATTTCTCTTGAGTAAATATTTAAGAGCGGAATGGCTGAATCACATAGTAGGTATATGTTTAACATTTTAAGAAATTATCAGTTTTCTACTTGCAGATGATGCAATTTTGCACATAGAGTAGCCAAGAGAAATCCAGGCAGTATCTTAAAATTATTAATATGTAAACATTTAGCAAAGCTGCTGGACTCAAAACTCAAATGTATTTCTCTGTATGTGGATCAAACAGCAGGGAAATTAATCTTTAAAACGATGCTACTTACAATAGCCTCAAAAACCCAACAGAAAATTAAAAACAGGACTAACGAAATATGTGCAAGACTGCTACCAAAAAAAAAAAAAAATTGACATTATTGAGAGAAATTAAAGAATGCCTAAATAAGTATAGAAAAGCCCCAAGTTTATAGAGTGGAAGACTTAATAAATTGGACATATTAATCCTCCTTAGACTGATTCACAGATTCAACACAATCCCAGAAGTTTGTTTTCCTAATTTTTAAAGACAACTTTCAAACTGATTCTCATATCCATGTGGAAATTTTAAAGGGGCCAGAAAGAAGAGGGAAAAAAACAAAGGATCTGCACTACCAGTAATGAGACTTGTTTTAATTGCCATAGTAATTGTAGGTGTCAGCCCCCCAAAATTAAAAAACCTGTAGTATATAGGGCAATATGTAGTAACTTTAACGTTTGTACCCCCATAATATGCTGGGGGAAAAAAAAAAAACTGGAGTAAATAACTCAATAAATGGCCAGTAGGTGGCAGTGCTGCTACACAATTTATTTCAAAGACCACCTGCAGGGTGAATTAATGAAATACAGTCATATCCATGGGGGGTAGGTTCTAGGAAAACCCCACAGATACCAAGATCCATGGATGCTCAAGTCCCATAGCATCTGCATATAACCTATGAATATCCCTGCATGTACTTTAAATCATCTCTGCATAATTTATATTTCATGTAAATGCTACATGAATGGTCGTTATACGACAGTGTTACTTATATTATGATGTATATTAATAACACTGAATGCCATATAAATGCTACGTGAATGGTTGTATTATACTGTATCATCTTGGAAATAATGACAAGGGGGGAAAAAAAAAACATCTGTACACGTTCGCCACAGATGCAATTTTTTGTTCCAAACATTTTCAGTCCTCGGTTGGTTGAGTCCACAGGTTTGGAACCGATGGTTATGCCGGGCAGACCAGACAAAATATCCAACACTGGGCAGGTGGCATCTCTCTCTTCTGAATGTGTGATGACTTTGTTGTTTTCAGAGAAATAGTCTCATCATAAAAATATACATGCCATCGATAATTTTATTTATTATTTTTGAGACAGAGTCTCACTCTGTTGCCCGGGCTAGAGTGAGTGCCGTGGCGTCAGCCTAGCTGGGCTCCAGCGATCCTCCTGCCTCAGCCTCCCGAGTAGCTGAGACTACAGGCATGCACCACCACGCCTGGCAATTTTTTTTTTTCTATTTTTACTTGCCCAGCTCATTTTTCTACTTTTAGTAGAGACGGGGTCTCGCTCTTGCTCAGGCTGGTCTCGAACTCCTGACATCAAGCGATCCTCCCGCCTCGGCCTCCAGAGTGCTAGGATTGCAGGCGTGAGCCACCGCATTTGGCCTTCGATGCATTTTTGACTTAATGATTTTTTTTTTTTATAGATTTAAGGGGTACAAGTGCAGTTTTGCTACATGGATATACCGCATAGTAGTGAAGTCTGGACTTTTCATGCAGCCTTAACAATATTTTCAGCTTACAACGGGTTTATTTGGATGCAATCCAACCTTAAAAAATTGAGGAACATCTGCATTTAGACGGCTTCGGTTTTTACCCCCAGCCCTTTCCCTGGAAGCCTGAGCTCCCTGTCTCCCCTTGTCTCTTCCTTTCCGGAAGGTATTTCAAAGGGGCCCCCAGTCTTCTGCCACTTTCATCCGACCGAGTCTGACGTCAGCCCCATCTCTCCACCTGCCTTGCACTTCACGGCGCACCTGTTGGCCCTTGCGGGGCTGAAGGATCCCTCTCTTGCTTTATCAATCTCATGTTTATTTTATTTTTTTTTATTTCAGAGTATTATGGGGGCCCAAATGCCTTGGTTACATAAACTGTCTTTGCACCACAGGACAAGTGTGCCCATCCCCCAGAAGGTGTGCACACCGTTAGCTGTGAATTTACCCATCCCCTCCTCCCCTTCCCCGCCTGTTTCATTTTCGATGAATGTTATTTCCATACGTGCCCTTCAGTGTTGGCCAATTAGTTTCAATTTGCTGGTGAGTCCATGTGGTGCTCGTCTTTCCATTCTTGGGATACTTCACTTAGTAGAATGGGCTCCAGCTCCATCCAGGATAACACAAGAGGTGCTAGATCGCTGTTGTTTTTTGTGGCTGAGTAGAACTCCATGGTGTACAGATAACACATTTTGTTAATCCACTCATGGATCGATGGGCACTTGGGTTGTTTCCACATCTCTGCAATTGTGAATTGTGCTGCCGTAAACATTCGAGTGCAGATATCTTTGAATGAGCCTTATTCAGACAAAGCTTGGGGTCACACTTTGAAAGACATTCATGGACACCAGTCAGTGATGGAATAAGTTTAAAATTATTCAGTAGCCAGGAATTAGAACGGTGGCTTGGAAACACTCTTCGGGGGGTTGCTGGATAGAGTCTAGTCGTCTGCTAAACCTTTAAAGTGAATATCGATTTTCCTTAAACATCCATTACAGGCTCGGCTCGGCAGGATTTCGGGCCGTTTTCCACATCACGTAAGCGTTAAACCAATCACACTCGGAGAGGGACACGCAGATGCCTTTGACTTTACTCAAACGAGGCAGGTCTGGGCGGCCAGACCACGCACGTTTATGCTCAGCAAACGTTAGGAGGAAGAACAACAACAACAACAACAAAAATACGAGGAAAAACCCATTTTATGCCACTTCAGTCTTCTCTGTGCAAACCTGAGCATCTTAAGATCCCACATGTTTGGGTTATTGCAAAGTCACTCAAAAATTAACACGTGAAGCTAGCTGCCCGAGACCATTTTCCCCATATCAGAGTATAACACACGGTGTGCATTCCGTAGAGACACGTACCCGAACGTGCACGCCGCTTGTTCCTACCCGGCGAGAAGCCACTCTCCCGGAGCTCTGTGACATGCATAAAAAAAGGGTGACTCCCCTTCAGCCCAGCCCCAAATCCATCCATGCCTACGTCCGACCTCACAATCGTTCTAGCGAGAAACTGGTTTCTCACCATCACGAGCGTGAGCATTTAAAAACGAGAAGTCGCTAACCACTTGGGCACGGCGCTCGCCGGCCACTGCGACGCCTCGCCCGCAGCCGGCACTCGCGGCCCGCTCGGCGGCCTGTGCCGCGCATGGACGGCGCGTCCGACTTGCTCTTGCGTGACGAGGAAAGCTTGGAAGCACCGCAAGCTTGTTTGACTTCACAGGCAGCTTTGCTTGTCATGTAAATATCAGAGCAGGTAACACAGACATATATGCTTTCATTGCATTATTTTTTAAAGTTCACAATTTTACTTTGGTAAATGCAAAATCAAGAAAAGCCACGGTTCACGGCTGTCGGCTACAGTCGACGCCCATGCCGAAGTGGTTAAGCGCAGGATGCGGTTACAAAGTATCCACTCGGACATCCCGGGGAAATGACAGCTTCCAGGATTCTGTGCTTTCCACCGAAGGTGAGCTCCGGTTGGTTTTCTTCTCCGAGGACAAACTTCTGGCAGATCTAGCCTCGCCAGACCCGGCCCCACGGGTCTGCTGACATTCGGCCGTGACATCCTCTCCCCGCCCCGGATGCTAATCCTCCTGCCCCCGCCGTCCCAAACCCTCCCGGCAGTGTCTCCTGTCTTAAAACCGGCAAGCCACTCGCTTCTGCAAACCCCCACTGCCGCGTCAATGCAAGACTCACGGGTTCCGGGGGTCAGACCACAGACACCTTTCAACCGGGGGCTTTTCATCTTAGTATTAATGCACGCGGGTGGCCCCCAGCCCGGAGCAAAGCCAGCACCGGCCCTTCCCTCCCGGGGCAGTGCTGGAAGCCGGTCTCCCCCGGCCACCCCTGCGTGGGCAGCAGGTACTTACGCCTTCCGAATGGTCCTCATCCGGGACAAGCGGGGTCTCCTCCACTTTCACCTTTGGCTCCGGAGGGCCCCGAGTGGGACATGGCTGGTCAGCTTCCGGTGCTGGATTCGCACCCGGCACCCCGGCACTGGGGGTCGACGTTGCACACGGCTCTGCAGCGCTGGGTGTTGGGTTTGCACACGGCACCGCAACACCGCTGGGGCAGACCTGCAGGGACGGATGAAGAGCGAGTGGAATGAGCGGCCCCCACATCCCGTGAGCTCACCTGAGACCCGCAGGACCCCCAGATCTATCCTATCTCGGTGTAGCCGGGGCTCCCAGCCCTGGATTCTGCACCGAGAGACACCTGTTCTCAGTTGTTTTCTTTCTCACAACCACACCACGCTACGGCCAGACGTTCCCCTCTACCCGACCTCGTGCCTGGCGGAAAACGGAGCAGCCACTCAATGTCTGCGCCCTCAATACCGATTAACCCTGTTCAGTCTCTCCAAACGAGGACGCACAATTTTCTGGGTTGTTGAAAAAGTACCATCTAGCTCCACCAAATAAAAAAAAAAATTGTAAAAAATAAAATACGAATTCTTCTCGATTACCCAAGCAAGGCATTTGCTGATACCTGATTCCACTGTAATAGTTAATCCTACAGTAAAAAGAAATAAATTGAGGTTGGGCGCAGTGGCTCACCACGGTGATCCTAGCACTCTGGGAGACCGAGCCGGGAGGATCGCTTGAGCTCAGGTGTTCAAGACCAGCCTGAGCAAGAAGGAGACTTCGACTCTACTAAAAACAGAAAAAAATAGCCGGGCATGGTGGCACATGCCTGTAGTCCCAGCTACTCGGGAGGCCGAGGCAGGAGGCTTGCTTGAGCCCAGGAGTTTGAGGCTGCTATGAGATACAATGATGCCACGGCACTCTAGCCGGAGCGACAGAGCAAGACATTGTCCCAAAAAAACCCAACAACAAATTGACCAAGAATAAAACATTTCCTGGTATGTAATTTCAAAGGGATTTTTTGCAAGGCAGATGCAACAGACTGCAGAAACAGAACTATTTAGTGTGCTTAGAGGCTATCATTATGTTTTTAAAAAATCAAATTGGTGTCAATCAAAAAAATTTTAAAACCCTCATCAGACACTTCCTCCGATTGCTATTTCAAACGAATGATGGCTGAAAGGAAAAAAAAATCTATGCGAACGATGTTTTAATCAGTTACGGCTGGGCACTTATCAAACGAGTGGCTCTTACTCTAATGAGGAGGGCTAATTTAAATAAGCTGTTTATTCATGCCTCAGTTCTGCAAATCACAGAGACATCTCTACTCATCAAACATTCTCTATTTGAGCAAAATCATTTAAAAAAAAAAAAAAAGTTGCCTGCCACTTTAGAATCCGTTTGCATGAAATACATACTGAGAAACAAAAAGGGAGAATTGAAAGGGAAAGGAAAAACCACCATGGGCGTCAGTCACTGTCTGCAACTCCGGTTTTTAACACGCCGAGTGCCGCGCGAGTTGTATTTAACTCACGCTGGTTTTGAGGCCGGGGCCCACGTGAAGCAAAAAGCCCCCGCATCTCTGGTTCCAGAAAACGTTACTTGTTGATGTTTTTTTTTTTTTTTTTTTTTTTTTATTGCTGCCACGGAATACCGGCGATGTCATTCTAACACGGAGACTGCGTGTTGCAATAGACAACTCGCCGCACAGGCGACAGTAAAAAGCAGCAAATTCTTCAGTCCAGAGGTTACATTTTAAAAAAAAAGAAAAAAAAAAAAAAAGCAGCAAATTCGAGAGGGTCGTTCATGTTGTAACGAAACACCGCGGCACTAGGGAGAATTTCTGTGTTTGCTCTTTCCCAGCGTGGGGCGGTCACTTACCGCATGTCCGGGGCACGCGTGTGTTTCCACGGCGCACAGGGTTTCATAGAGAGGTAGCACGCTGCTCTGGTAGGTGTGCCACCAGAGGTTGAGGAAGGTCGCCTGGTGCTGGCCGCCCAGCCCCACGCTCTGCTCCGAGACCGAGCCGGTCCGGGGGTTGTACTTGTAGTTCCAGGGCTTCGTGGACCCCAGAAAGTGCACGACCTTCGCGCTAGACCCGAACCTGGGGAGGGAGGAGACAAGACAGAAGGGAGTGGAATTTCTACGCGGGACTCCGGCCGGGAGTGCATTCCACCGCAAACGCATACGACAGCGCGGAGAAACTGGCATCTGAAAAAAAATAATGACGATTTGCATTTCCCTGGGGGAAAAAACAAAGTGCTTAGTAAGAAAAAAGGGAAACATCTTAAATGTATCTTAAATCTTCTTAAGAAAAAGGAATATTAATAATGTTCATATTAGTGACAGGCTGAGGTATTGATAACCTTTTTTTGGGGGGAGACCAGATGAAATGAAACATAGAAGCAATTTTAGAACTGAAAGAATTTCTACTCGGAAGTGATAAAAGACGCAACCACCACGGGACCCCTCAAAGGTGACCTTGGAAAGGACTAGCCCCAACCTGCCTAGTTACGGATAAGGGCGTCATCGCCATTCGTTCGATTTGCGGTTATTCTGAGTGAAAATACATTTTTAGATTCGAGATCTGCAAATGTGGAAGAAATACACAAGCTATTGCTGAGAGAGTTCATGAATGACAGAAGGTAGCATGATCTTAACAAACTTTTGGAGCAAAAAAACAAAATATAATCATCAAGAAATCTGAAATATATATATATATATATATATTTTTTTTTTCCCCCCGAGACAGAGTCTTGCTCTGCTGCCCAGGCTAGAGTGAGTGCTTACTACAGTCTCAAACTCCTGGCTTTAAGTGATCCTCCTGCCTCAGCCTCCCAAGTAGCTGGGACTACAGGTGCACACCACCATGCCTGGCTGATTTGTCTCTTTTTAATAGAGACGGGGTCTCACTCTTGCTCAGGCTGGTCTCAAACTCCTGACCTCAAGCAATCCTCCCTCCTCGGCCTCCCAGAGTGCTGGGATTATAGGCGTGAGCCACCTCGCCCAGCCCAGAGATCTGAATTTTAAGGCAAATCATTATATGTCTTCAATTAACAGCTGCAAAAGTTTCAACATTACGAAATCTTATAACCATTCCTTTACCATAATGATTATTTGGTGTTTAGGTGAAAATAAATGTTAACAATAAATAAAATTTTTTAGAAAAGTCACGATTGGCAATTATTTCAATTTGTACCTACCGAGAATCATAATCATAACCCATTGAGCTCTTCCCCCAAAACTGGAAGAATAAACCAGTGTTTCAAAGATAGTACAGCACTCAAATCATCCTCTCCTTAAAATATGATAAAGACAAAAAAATTAGAATTTATAGCAGATAATGCAAGCGGCAAACCAAACGATTGGTGTTTTTTTTTTTTTTTTTTTTTTAAGATTCTGAATTTTCCTCTCTCAAGCTTGTTTGTCATTCAACAACAAAAATGCACCCCTTTCTAGGTGCCCTTTTAAACATTCTTTTTTCTTTAATCATCACCCCATGATATTTTAATACGACACGTCTGTGTTCTGTGTGTCACACTTGTGATTATACATTGAAAACTAAGATGTTTTTCACTCCTTGAGAATTCAATTTCTATGTCCTTGGGCACAATATGGCCCCAAGTGCTTCTAGTTCTACACACTAGAACTAATCACTTCCAAGATTATTCTCAGGTTTCCTATGAAAAGTGAAATGTCCCCTATCACAGTGAATTTCAAAGATCTTCAACCCCTGACCCTCTTTGATACTCTTAAATGTTATTGAGAAATCAAAGATTTTTTTTTCATGGTGGGGCACACTGGCTCAAGCCTGTAGCTCCAGCACTTTGGGAGGCCAAGGATGGAGGCTCGCTTGAGGCCAGGAGTTCGAGACCAGCCTGGACAACATAGTGAGATCCCATCTCTATGGGCCAAAAAAAAAAAAAAAAAAAAGGCTGTGTTCACATAGTTTTTATCTACCCATATTTATCCTAATAGCGATTACAACTGAGAAATCAGAAAAATCTATTTCTCAGTTCATCAAAAAAAAAAATTCAACGCATGAGACATTCACATAAATTTCACGTTTTTCCACGCTCAGAAAAAACTATATTTCCACAAAACCCACGACGAGAGGCATGGCTTCGACTGTCTGAAGAATACACAACTCATCTCTTGGCTGACGAGCGGGGCGTTGTGTTTAATCACTCGCCATGCGGCGTCTGTAAAATCTCATCGTACGCTCACGAAAAAAATGACAGTGAAAAGGGACAATCACATCTTGCAATTCTTTTTTTTTCTTAAAGCAGCTTTGACTTTGGGGTCGCTTGGAAGACTTGCAGGGAGCTCCCCTCGGACAATACGTGGGGAACCCGGTCACGAACCCTTGACTACCTGGCATGCACCGCAATCTAAGCAAGCAAGGGATGAGAGACAAAATTTATTCACTTAGATTTATTTATGTACTTATTTAAATGTATTTACTCAAAATTTATCTAAGTGTATTTATTTAAAATAAATAAATAAGTACGCATCATTCTCCACGGATAACCCAAAAACGTTAATAGTAATAAATAATTAACAATAAGATTGCATGTCGTGTCTGAGGTTCGCCCCTCACTCCCAGTGAATTCTACCTGTCCGCGAGAACGCGTTCCCCACCGTTTGGTAGGATATATCCCATTCTAGCCTTGCAGAAGGACGCTTAGGATGTTCACGCCAGGACAAAATCGCCCAGTATTTTTTTTTTTCCGCTATGCCAACGGCTGGTATGTATTCAGAGAGAGAGAGAGAGAGAGAGAGGGTGGCGGCCACGGCGTGGGACTCACTGTTTGAAGGCGGGGCCGTAGGTGTACGCCGAGTTGCTGCTCAGGTTGTAGATGAACGGCAGGTGTTTGCTGATGTCTGCCGTGGACCAGTCGCTGAAGAAGCTGTTCAGCAGCCCTTGATCAGCCCCTGTGGCATGAGCAAACGCAAACCGGAGATCAGCAGAGCTCGAGGCAGTCGCTCAATGCTAATAACCCTTTGCCATCGCCAATTCTGTTTTTTCTTTTTTTTTCTCTCCGCCAGCTAACGCATTCTCTCTGTTCTCCAAGCGGACCGGTAGCCCAAGCCATCGATAAAAAAACAAGCGCACGTTTTTTTCTCTCGAAAATTCCCCGCCGACGACGCGAAAAACGTAATCATCGGATGGCATATCGTCTTTGAAGCTCACCACTCACTCCTTCCCCAGTGAGTTCTGCCCGGTCGCGAGAGTGCATTTCCCACTGTTTGGGAGGCTACGCCGTCCAGGGCTTGGGTAAGGGCTCTCAGGATGCTCACAGCACAGTAAAATCGCCCGGAAATGCGTTTCTCAGAATGAACCCCCACCGGTCAGCGACGCTCGGCTGTATCGCCTGTGCCTGATCCCAGGCTGCACCTGCAGCACCGGGCATTTGCAAAGAGAGACTGTGCGGTTTGCAACACCCACGGCAGCTAATATCACCTGGCCGTTTAGAGAGAAAGGCTTAGGCACCTGTTCTACATGCTTGGCAACGTCCAGCCGCTCTTTCTAACTCATCAAGGATACTTCTTTCATGGTTCTCTCAGAGGCTTGTTTACTTACAGAATTCTTAATTTTTCTTTTTTTTTTTTTTTTTTCTGAGACAGGGTCCTGCTCTGTTGCCCCGGCTGGAGTGCAGTGAAGTCATCACAACTCACTGCAGCCTCGAACTCTTAGGCTCGAGGGATCCTCCTGCCTCAGCCTCCCGGGCAGCCGGGACGGCAAGGCGTGCACAATGACGCCTGGCTAACTTTTCTATTTGCAGTGGAGACGGGGGTCTCGCTCTTGCTCAGGCTGGTCCGGAACTCCTGCCCTCAAGAGATCCTCCCGCCCCGGCCTCCCGAGAGTGCTGGGACTACGTCCAGCTAATGGGCCGGGGCAGGGGTCTCGGTCTTGCCAGCGGCCCCCAGAGTTTCCGGGCTCCCCCTCGCTTACCGTCGAAGCTGCCGTGCTCGGTGGCATGTTGCAGCATGCGTTTATGCGTTTCCAGAGACGGCTGGAAGACAAACACCCCGCTGTTGAAGCAATCCGGCCACCCGGGGTCGGAGGCTGCGGAAAACTCTCCCCGCTCAAACAGCTCGTCGATGTTGGCCAGGACCTGGTGCGGGCGAACACAGAGAACACGCAGACAAGCCTGGCTCGCCGCCGGCACGCCAGCAAGGAGTGCAACGGGACGGGCCAGAGGAAAAGCAAGCCTTGGTGCTTGCAAACCCGTCCCCAGTTTTCAAGGAGGGGGGCTCTCTTAATACTTTCGGACTTTATGCTTACAGGAGAAACCTTTGTGACTGTCCTGCCGTGTGCTCCAAGTGGTTGGAGTAAGGCTTTCCGAAATTAAATCGTTCTCTCCAGGTTTCTAAGATGCTGCATGGAATCCCCTTAATTGCATATCCCCACATCTCCAGCCAGCGTGACCAAGGAAACCACGGGGACCCGTGAGAAACGGAGAGGTTTGCAACTCAATACAGAGTCATCAGTCTCCTTGGAGAGCTTGGCTGCCAATTGCAGTTGCTTCTAATGCACGGTGACTTTCTAAACGGCGCTCCTTTTTGGGGGGAAAAAGCCATTATTCTGTTTACTCGGTCATTCTTGTTTCCTTCTTTCTACGGAGCTACTTTTGTTTAACCGAGGCAATCCCGAACTGACTGCCAACACTCCAACTGCATTTCGTGTTTTCGTCTTTTTCCAATGGCTGTCTCTGAAAGTGACCATCACAGATTGCTATGCTGTGAGTCACTGCCCCAACTGACAATCAGGACATCTGACAGACCTTAAGAGGCCAGATATACCGGTTCAATCAGGACCATAAAATTCAATATACAATCAGGATGAAAAAAAAATATTTTCTAATTATTGGCCAGGTGCAGTGGCTCATGCCTGTAATCTCAACACTCTGGGAGGCTGAGGCAGGAGGATTGCTTGAGGCCAGGAGTTCAAGACCAGCCTGAGCAAGAACGAGATGCCCATATCTATTAAAAATAGAAACGTTAGCCAATTAGCCAGGCGTGGCGGTGCACACCTGTAGTCCCAGCTACTCGGGAGGCTGAGGCAGGAGGATCGCTTGAGGCCAGGAGTTCAAGACCAGCCTGAGCAAGAGCAAGACCCTGTCTCTATTAAAAATAGAAAAATTTGCCAATTAACTGGGCGTGGTGGTGCACACCTGTAGCCCCAGCTACTCGTGAGGCTGAGGCAGGAGGATCGCTTGGCACTAGGAGTTCAAGACCAGCCTGAGCAAGAGTGAGATGCCCATCTCTATTAAAAATAGAAACGTTAGCCAGGCATGGTGGTGCACACCTGTAGTCCCAGCTACTGGGGAGGCTGAGGCAGGAGGATCGCTTGAGCCCAGGAGTGTGATGTTGCAGTGAGCTACGGTGACACCACTGCACTCTACCCAGAGTGACAAAGTGAGACTCTTGTCTTCAAAATAATAAAAAAAAATTGTTTTCTAACTATTCTATTCTGTGTAGGTGAAATAATGTGATTGCAAACAGCTCCGGGGCAAGAGACACAAGTTCAAATCCACTGCGGTCCTCAGCAGGGTCCAGCACGGAGCTCTCGGGCGTGTTATGTCTGGCTCCCACGGGCGGAGCATCCGCGTGAGAGACAGCGGGGCGTGTCACCTGTCCCCAGGTACTCACCAGGGTGTCGGCGTCCAGGAAGACGCACTTGCTGTAGTGCGTGAGCCTCCAGCAGTGCAGCTTGGTGAGGGTGACCCCCAGCTCGGGCCTCCGGAGAAAGGCCAGGTGGACGTAGTCTTCGCTGTCCATCAGATTCACCTCCACGACCTCGTCGAACACCTTCGAGAGGAGGAGCCTGGAGGGGCAGGTGCCAGGAGCCAGGACAGCAGGTGAGCACCGAGCACGTGACCACCCACCCCCTCCCACAGGACGCCCCTTGGCTGCTCCCAAACTCGGAGCACGGAACTAACTCCCCACGGCGCTCACTGCCGTCTTCCTGTTCCGCGGCTGTCTGCAGCTGTGCGCGCCTTCCACCCACGCCCAAAACCGTGAGCACGCTCGGAAGGCCACCGGACGGCCGAACACAACTGTGCTACGGTGGACTGACTTGGCCGGGCGCGGCGGCTCACGCCTGTCATCCCAGCACTCTGGGAGGCCGAGGCGGGAGGATCGTTTGAGTTCAGGAATTCGAGACCAGCCTGAGCAAGAGAGAGAGGGAGAGAAACCCCTGTCTCTACCAAAAAATAGAAAGAAGTTAATTGGACAGCTAAAAATATGCAGAAAAAAATCAGCCGGGCATGGTGGCGCATGCCTGTAGTCCCAGCTACTCGGGAGGAGGCTGAGGCAGGAGGATGGCTTGAGCCCAGGAGTCTGAGGTTGCTGTGAGCTAGGCTGACGCCACGGCACTCTAGCCCGGGCGACAAAGTGAGACTCTGTCTCAAAAAAAAATTAAATTAAATTAAAAAATAAGATGGACTGACTTGGGCCATCTCTTGGGAAGGTTGCTTCCCTCTTTGAAAGGCATGAGCAGACAGGAGTGAATGCTGAGCAAGTAGAAACCAACAGGTGTCCGGATGTGACAATCTCCATTGGTTTTGAGTTTACGTATTCAAAAGCTACACCGTTGTTAGTTGCCTACGAGTCTGAGACTCAGATCTGGAAAGACCGCACTCGGGCTCAAATCAAAATTCGCCTCTGTTCCATTTACTTATTTGCTGTTGCTTATAACCCTGTTTCAACCCAGCCTGGAACATTTTGGGAGGACGGAAGCAAAAATTGAGCAAGTGCTAGAAAAACGACAGGGGCATGACAAAAGAAGGCGGGGGGGGGCAACTAGGAGAGAGACCCCCAATTGTGAAAGCAGAAAGAATATTTGATCAGCAAAATAAACAATAAGCCCAAAGTACGAAATAAATATGCACCATGCTGCGATGATATGACAATGCAATAAACAAATAAATAGGAAAGAAGGTCGTTTATTGCCTTTTTTTTCAGGAAAAGAATGGCAAGTTGGTCTTACAAAGGAATTCCAAGTTGCTGGGTGTGGTTGCTCACACCTGCCATCCCAGCACTCTGGGAGGCTGAGGCAAGAGGACTGCTTGAGCTCAGGAGTTCAATGCCAGCCTGAGCAAGAGTGAGACCCCATCTCTTCTAAAAAAAAAAATAGAAAAAATTAGCAGGGTGTGGTGATGCGAGTCCGTAGTCCCAGCTACTGGGGAGGCTGAGGCAGGAGGATCGCTTGAGCCCAGGAGTTTGAGGTTGCTGTGAGCTAGGGTCACACCACGGCACTCTAGCCTGGGTGGACAGACTAACACTCTGTCTCAAAAAATATATATAAATAAAAAATAAAAAAGGAAAGAAAAGCGACGTTCATTTTGAGTAGACCTTAAAGACTTAAACGAATACATGTTGATCATTTTCACTGACCCCAAAGAGACAAAAATCCGTGAGAGACTCATCTACGTTTTTCCTTTTGGCTTTGAGAGGTCAGTTCTATAAAAGAATGTAACTGCTGCAAACTCAGAGGGCAGACCACAGAGAGGACCCCAGGGACACGTGTCCGCCCGCCCACACACGTGG
Source organism: Microcebus murinus (assembly GCF_040939455.1). Classification (NCBI taxonomy): domain Eukaryota; kingdom Metazoa; phylum Chordata; class Mammalia; order Primates; family Cheirogaleidae; genus Microcebus; species Microcebus murinus. The sequence goes on along the minus strand of NC_134136.1, from coordinate 80,822,951 downwards.
TCACTCTTTCCCCCAAAACCTGGCCCACTGTCGTCTTAAACGCAGCGGCTTGAACACGGGGCAATGTGCACTGTGGCCCAATGTATTTTCTTATTTTCTCTTTGTCCTCGGGAGGCCCCGAGGGGCTTCTATTGTAGGCAAGAGAAAAACCGCAATGCAAGGATCCATGTATTGGAAGCATGGTTAAGAGAAGGAGGTAGTACAGCCAATTGTGCTGAAGTCCAATCCCAGCACTTGGCTGTCTGCGTTGAAAGTCTGCTCCCGGCCGGGCGCGGTGCCTCACGCCTGTCATCCTAGCACTCTGGGAGGCCGAGGCGGGCGGATCGCTCGAGGTCAGGAGTTCGAAACCAGCCTGAGCAAGAGCGAGACCCCCATCTCTACTATAAATAGAAAGAAATGAATTGGCCAACTAATATACATAGAAAAAAAAAATTAGCCGGGCATGGTGGCGCATGCCTGTAGTCCCAGCTACTCGGGAGGCTGAGGCAGGAGGATCGCTTGAGCTCAGGAGTTTGAGGTTGCTGTGAGCGAGGCTGACGCCACGGCACTCACTCTAGCCTGGGCAACACAGTGAGACTCTGTCTCAACAACAACAACAAAAAGAAAGTCTGCTCCAAAGAGGCCAATGTTTAAAAAGATATCTGACAAACCTAACTGATCATAACACATTCCTCAGAATATTCCTACCGACTTGGCACGACTTTAATTTTGTTTTTTTGAGAATGCAAAATGAGTGCTGATTATTCCTGTTCGGTACCCATCACTCTATATGTCCATCTTTCTCTGCTTCCAGCGTGCAGAGACAAGCCGTGCAAATCTCACGAGTGTTTGCAGGAGTTCTTCACGCACTATGGACAATTTATTTATAATTTCCATTATAAACACCTCCATTGGTTGTGTTCCTCAACTCCTTTGCCTTTTGCACAGAATATTTCTGACCGAGGGCAGCGCCCATCTCCCTCTCTTTGTTTTGTCTAATTTAAAACGGCCTTTCCAGAGTTCACATGAATGAGACATCGAGGGACATCAATGTCTGGAGATATTTTGGGATATTGCAACTGCCAGGAGAGGGTAGGTAATCCCACTGGCAGCTGGTGGGCGGGGACCCGGCTACACACCCCAAAGTACACAGGACAACCCCACCCCACCCCAGACACCTGGCCCCAAATGTCAGCCGTGCCCGGGGGCTGACAAACCTTGATCTGTTTCCTTCTAAGATTTTTCTAAACTTTAAATGTTTGCCTTTAGATTCATAACCTATCTGGACTTCATCTTGTTACATGCTTAATTTTTGCATCAAAAAGATCGCATCCTTGCCCTTTCTCTGACATATTAATGTGATGAATTCCACTGATAATATTGTTTAAATAATAAACTATCTTTGCTGTCTTAGAGTAAGCACTATTTACCTCACTATGACAAAGAGCTAGAGTTGCCTATTTAGTTTTCTGTATTCAGGGGTTTTATTATTATTATTATTATTATTATTATTTATAGAAGAACACAAACTCACACATCAAGTTTCAGATTTCAAGTTTTTAAGATTATGGCAGTTTTTCAACATACGTGAACATATTGATCTTGTTCTAAGCTCCAAGATCATTTACATAGCATGGGATTTTATCATAGTCGACGTAACAGAACTCCCGTTAAAATGGCCAAGACACAGGGCCTTCCTACAGGAAAAAGCTTTGAAAATATTCTCAATTCCTCCACTGATTGTGGGTCTGAAAAAGTTTTCTATTTCTGCTGATGTTAAACATTGGTCATTGCTGGACCAAGATTAGACCACAGATCAAGCATTTATTTAGCACTTCCAATACTATTAGCAAAAGGTTCTAAATAGTATTTACTTTCACGCCTTAATTTCAGTTTTGCACAATTATGTTTTCTCCAATCAAATATTTATTTCTTTAAGTGACTCAACACTTGGATTCATTTCTTATTCCTAATCATTAGTTTTAGGTTTTTTTCCCTTTATGAATTTCTTCCTCCTCTTTGGTTTATGCAGTATTTTTTTTTTCCCTTGGTTGTTTTAATTTTACGAAATATTTGAACTGGATGATTTCTTCAGCCATTTAAGTTTTTCTTTCTGATAGCACCTTGGTTACCTTCTTTGGTTTTATAGGTGGCATTCAGATGGCAGTGAGTTTCTTAGATCATATAAAATTTAGGCTTTCAACTGTTCCCTGAACGAGTTATTTGGGAGAGTGCTTCTCGTTTAAAATGTCTGAGGGGACCCTGGTTGCATGTTTAAATTTGCTTGTTCCTTTTTTTAGTGTAGCTATCGATGTCTAGATTTATTATACCATGGTTAAAGAATATGACGTTCGATTTCTGCTCCAAGTAACACATGAGATGCCTCCTTGTCTCATTAGGATAAAATCAATTTTTCTAAGTGGTTCATGGCTGCTGAGAGAAGAGATTATTGTTTAATGTATATCATTTAAGGGAAGCCTTATGCATTATGCATTAGATGAATTTATTTGTAATTTGCTTTAAGGACTAGGACGATTTTAAAAAATACTGCTGCATCTGAAGGTATCTCCTTTCCTCTCTATATATAATCGATGCTGTTTATATGCTTTATGTAATGGTGACTGACATGCAATATATATGGGATCATTACCAGTAAAGCTAAGATGTAAATTTTATACTTTATTATCTAATGCCTCCTGCCTGAATTCTCACTCAGAAAAAAAAAAAACCATATAACAATCTCTGCATTTTATTTTCCTTCTGCATGTTATCTGATATCTATCTGTCTTTTATTAAATAAAGATATTGAATACTACGGATTCCTTTAAATTTGCATTGCTTCGTAAATATATGTACAACAAGTATTTCCTTTCCATGCTAGGTTTTTACTTGCTTCTTATCTTGATAACTTTCCCTGAAGTTCTGCATTTTTATACAACACTCAGTGAATAACCAACAATTTTTTCCATGGCAAACTTTCTAAGGACTTTCACTTTCTGGGGAATGACAAACTTGGCTGGGTATAAAATTCTCGGGTCCTAAAAGGGTCATTTTCATGATTCCAAATGCTCACTGGTTTCTGACTTTTGACATTGTCATCTAGATTTTTTCTTCAAATTTTTTCTTTGCAGACAAATCTACATTTCTTTTTCTTGTATGCGCATAGTAACAGAAATCTTTATCACTACAATTTAAAAAATTCCTCTCTCTATATATATATGTGTGTGTGTGTGTGTGTGTGTGTGTGTGTGTGTGTGTGCATTATTTAGTTTTCTCATGCTTGGCAATACTCATTTTTTTCCTGTTATTTCTCTATCCCGGGCATCCTTCAAGTACATCTTTGATGACTCAGATTATTTCACTTGATTTGACCTTTCTGTTGTTAAGTAGGTACATCTCTGTTTTAGAGCTTCCCTTTCTATGTGCATTTTCTCAGATGCTGGAAAGATACTCACATTTTCCGTACGGATGACTCTGCAATTTGTATGACTCTGCTCATTTTATTGAACGACTTCTCTAAAATATTTACTTTAATGCTATTTTTATTTACTCTTAACAACTCCTCATCTTATTCTGTTCCCATTTTACACAGCCAGAGCCTTTCAACCCACTATGTTTTCCTACCTTATTTTTAATCAATGTGTTTATGCTTTATGCTTTCCTGAATTTTATTCAAAGTGCACCTCGGATCTTTTTTTTTTAAGACAGTGTCACTCTCTTGCCTGCGCTAGAGTGCCGTGGCGTCGGCCAAGCTCACAGCAGCCTCAAACTCCTGGGCTCAAGCGATCCTCTTGCCTCAACCTCCCAAGTAGCTGGGACTACAGGCATGCACCACCACGCCCCGCTAATTTTTCTATTTTTAGAAATAGAAAAGAGCAGAGTCTCGCTCTTTCTCAGGCTGGTCTCAAACTCCTGACCTCAAGCGATCCTCCCGCCTCGGCCTCCCAGAGTGCTGGGAATATAGGCGTGAGCCACCTCACCCGGCCACACACCTGAGAGCTTTTCCAAACGCGTCTCTTGTTTCCTGCAATAGCTCTTTCTCACAAGTACGCTCTTCCTATCCCCTTGAGAGCAATGCCTTCACTTTAAGTTGAAAACTCTCTTTGCAAGACTCATGCTGGCTTTATTCTTCTCTGAGGATTCGACCTTCACCAAGAGGCGGGCTCTCTCGCCAGATGGTCCCTCAGCAATGGGTGGTCTCTTTGGGTTGCCTTCACCATCTACCCAGTTAACATCAGCATTCCTTTCTTAACACAGCGACTGCCCTGTGAGTTGTATTTAACTCGCGCTCGTTTTGAGCCCGGGGCCTTGTGAAGCACATGTAACTCACACATCTCTTCGCCTTGGGACCCACGAGAACTGTTTTTCAAGTTGCATCTAACTCACGCGCACAAAACAATTAAAAAAAAAATAAATTTTTCGTTACATTAGAAAGGATCGTTTTGTTTTCGAAGCTTTTATTCTATTTTCATAATAAAAAACCATGGCCCCAAGGAAAAAAAACTTTTTCACTGAGTGTTGTATGAAAATGCAGAACTTTGGGGAAAGTTCGCAAGACAACAAGCAAGTAAAAACCTAGTACGGAAAGGAAATAATTGTTGTAAACATATTTACAAAGCTATGCATATTTAAAGGAATCCGTATTACTCAATATCCTTACTTAATAAAGGATAGAGAGATATCAGATAACACACAGAAGGAAGATAAAATGCAGGGATGGTTACATATATACTTTTTTTCCTGACTGAGAATTCAGGCAAGAGGCATTAGATAATAAAGTGTAAAATCCACATCTTGGGTTTCCTGGTAATGATTCTGTTTATAACGACCATTTCTAGTGTGGCCATCCCTGTGTTAAACCTCAAACCCGGGGAGCTGCCCAAGCTAACTGTTCACGTCACTCATGTAGTCATTCCTGCAGGGTCAGGGCAGGACAGCCCTGCCGGGTGAAGTCCCAGCTCTTTCCTCTGCGGAATGAATCTGTCCGCCCAGGTGCGAGCCACTGTCACTCCCTGGTGCAGCTTCCTCTCCTGGTACCGCCTCTACTAACCCTGACCGGGACAGCCCCTTCCCGGAACGGCCGTCCCCGCGCCCGAGCTAAACCTCCCGAGCCGCCTGTCTGGGGGATTCCGCAGAGCACCCGCGTTTCCGTCCTCAGCGCGCTGTTCGCTCTCAAAGCCACCGCCCAGAACGTTCTTAGGAAAACAACCCAACAGAGAGGCTGCCTCTCCTCTCCCCTCACGCTGCCTGTCACCTCCAAAACCATCTCCTCTGACCTCCCAGGGGGAGAAAGGCCAGCCCCCGTTCTGTGATCACCCTGCCCAGGAACGAACTCACCAACAGGGCTTTCCTCAAATTCGCTCAACCTACAACCACCAAGAGAACCAAAGTCACGCCGCCCGGGAACCTGCGACTGCCGCCAAGATGCAGGCGTTTGGTCCCGACTCCTCGAAGCTCTGCTGCTCCGAAAGTGGGCGCCCTGGACAACACCCTGCCCTCACCTCCTCACCACATCCGCCCACATCTGCACTGAGGCCACCGAGAAGTGCCACCTGCCCCACTCCCGCCCTGCTGTGGGGCTCTCCTGGCTCACGTCTCTGGCGAATTTATGAACCATCTAGAGGGGACAGACAAACCAGACGCAAGCTCCTCTCTCTGCGCACCGTCTTGCAATTACGGCCGACGCTCTTCCCTGGAAGACCCCTGTCCCCAAGTGGGGACCCAAACGCCTTCCCTGGGCTTCCAGCCTGGGGAGAGAGATCCCAACTCCACAGAAGCAACAACCCCAGGTCCGACACTCACACCGCTAAACCCCGGCTCTTCTCCCGTCTGTCCTCCCATCCGCCACCTGCAAGAGGATTCTCTTTCTTAGGAAAAGAAGAAGAAAAGAGAAGAAGAACACCCTATTTCTTCCTCTCCCAACCAAGAGTGTAGCCGTTTACCTGGACGGCTGAACCGAGGTGCCGCCGTTCTACCTGGGAGCATCCGGAGGAGATAAATCATTTTCTGAGCGAGCTATCGAAATGCACGCTATCCCTGCAAAATGCTGGCTCATGTCTCTCTCTCTTAAAAGCGCACCTCGATGTTTTTTTTTTGTTTTTTTTTTTTAGACAGAAGTGTTGCTCTGTCGCCCGGGCTGGAGTGCCGTGGCGTCAGCCTCGCTCACAGCAGCCTCAGACCCCTGGGCTCAAGCAATCCTCCTGCCTCAGCCTCCTCCCGAGTAGCTGGGACTACAGGCACGCGCCACCACACCCCTGGGCCAGGCGTTCATGCATGATCCACTCTACAGAACTGGCACACTGAGGGACTTCAGTGTCTGTGCATGGATGTACCGTGTACAAGCGCAGACATCCTTACGGACCTCAGTGTGGAGTGTCCACGGGGCTCCCGCTCAGGCTGTATGGGGTGATTTCCATCCAAGCCACACGCAGCCCCTGGATCCTAAACCCCTGGCCCCCAAACTGACCCAGTTTCCTTGTCATCTTCCCAGGAAATAAACTGGCTTATTTCCAAGAGCTCAAGCCGGGCTCTGTGCATGCTCTCCCTGCCCGCCTGTGCCTCCACCCTGCTCCCGTCGGCCCGCACGCCCGCCTGATTTAGCAGGGTCCGACGCTGTTAGCACTCACTACCTCGCGTCACTGGTAGCGGGGGCAAAAGTGCAGTGCTGAAGCACAAGAGATGTGATGTGGACTGGGTCTTGGCAATCCTGCACCTGCCCAGGGGGTCTAGGAAAACATGCAAGCACAGCGGGCAGCCGCGCAGGAGTCTGGAGTGGTCAATGAGCAGGCGTTGTGTCTATCTTGGTGCCGCCCATGGGCACTGCCGTCGGGCCGTCCCGGCTCTGGGGGCCCAGGGGCCCTGGCCGGTGTGGACAGCTGCTCTGTCCTTGGCACTTGGGCAGATGTCCCAGATCCGACACACACACACACACACACACACACACGCACGCGCGCGCATGCACGCACACACACTACCATGTTTCCCGTTCTGCCTGGCTGGCATTCCCTCCTTCCCCGTCTGACATCCAGCCATTCCTGTGCATACAAACCAAGATGCAGTCTTTTGCCCATCGACAGTGTGTTTCTCAGATTGTGAAAGAGAGGCTCATTCAAAAAATACTTGCAGCCAGGCGTGGTGGCGCACGCCTGTGATCCCAGCACTCTGGGAGGCCGAGGCGGGAGGATCGCTTGAGCTCGGGAGTTCGAGACCAGCCTGAGCAAGCTCGAGGCCCCGTCTCCACTGGAAATAGAAAAATTAGCCGGGCGTGGTGGCGCATGCACCTATAGTCCCAGCTACTCGGGAGGCTGAGGAAGGAGGATCCTTTGAACCCAAGAATATGAGGCTGCAGTGAGCTTTGATGACACCATTGTACTCTAGCCTGAGTGACAGAGCAAGGCTCTGTAAGAAAGAAAGAAAGAAAGAAAGAGAGAAAGAGAGAAAGAGAGAAAGAGAGAAAGAGAGAAAGAGAGAAAGAGAGAAAGAGAGAAAGAGAGAAAGAGAGAGAGAGAGAGAGAGAGAGAGAGAGAAAGAAAGAAAGAAAGAAAGAAAGAAAGAAAGAAAGAAAGAAAGAAAGAAGAAAGGGAAGGGAAGGGAAGGGAAGGGAAGGGAAGGGGAAAGGAAAGGAAAGGAAAGGAAAGGAAAGGAAAGGAAAGGAAAGGAAAGGAAAGGAAAGGAAAGGAAAGGAAGGGAAGGAAAGGGAAGGAAAGGGAAGGAAAGGGAAGGAAAGGAGAAAGGAAGGGAAAGGAAAAGAAAGGAAAGGAAAGGAAAGGAAAGGAAAGGAAAGGAAAGGAAAGGAAAGGAAGGAAAAGGAAGGAAAGGGAAGGAAAGGAAAGGGAAGGAAAGGAAAGGGAAGGAAAGGAAAGGAAGGAAAGGGAAGGAAAGGAAAGGAAAGGGAAAAGGAAAAGGAAAGGAAAAAGGAAAGGGAAGAGAAGAGAAGAGAAGAGAAGAGAAGAGAAGAGAAGAGAAGAGAAGAGAAGAGAAGAGAAGAGAAGAGAAGAGAAGAGAAGAGAAGAGAAACAAAGAGCTATACCTCAAACCTAGACATCCGGGAGACAGGACAGCAGAACACCCATGCACTGCCACCCAGAGATACCCATACGCATTCACATTTTATTGAAAACCTTTAACAGAAAGACATGCATCCAAGAGGAAACAGAAACTGGCTCTGTCTATTAGAAGATGCTACCTTCCAACCCGGATATGAAATTCTATCACTCTCAACTTAATTGAATGGCAGCTGCCTTTCAACGTTTTCTTTTTTTTTTTTTCCTTCCTCGCTCAGAAAAAAAAAATTGACTTTTGAGTTCCCAAAATGGAGAGAATGAACAGTAACCGTGAACAATTATTGTTTTTTTAGGTGTCCCGAAGCCGGTCCCACTCCGTGGTGACAGGTGTGTCTCTGCTTTCATCGCGATTTGAAAGCACTTTACAGGTGTCCGGCGCCTGCCACGGGGGCTGTCCAGGCTTGCAAAGGAAGGCGGCCAGTCATTAGGGCGCTTCCTCAGACCCCAGGAAATACAGGTGCCCGTCCTTCTGCCGGGGGGTTGGGGGGAGACCACGGGGCGCAGGTGGCACCTGCAGGTCTTACCTGAGCGGGCCGGACACCTGCGGCGTGATCAGCACCACCAGCCTCCTGGTCAGTCTGTGGCTCCTGAGCGACTGCCCCAGCACCAGGGCTCCCTGGCAGTAGATGTCGTTGGTGGCCAGGGTGACAAAGGCTTGGTCGACCACTGCGAAAATCGATGGAAACACCGGAGTTACACTCCCCAGGGACTCAGGAGAAGATGGGGCCAGACAGAGGACACCTTATGTCCTCTGTCAAGAGTCATCAATCGTACTGAGCACACGACGCAACACTCCAAAACGTTCCCAGGTGACGCATCATACATCACACACACCCTTTCGTGCGAACGAAGCAAAACAGAAGAACGCTTTCAGAAAGGGAGATTTGCATGACCCAGCTGCAGGGTTTTGCCCGGGGCCACGCATCATGTAACAGGTATGTTACGGAGTGTCAGTGTGAGTTGCCTGCACACCACGTGCCTCCCTGGAGGAAGAGACGTGAGTTACATACGCTTCACGAGGCCCCGGGCTCAAAGCCAGCGTGAGTTAAATACAACTCACGTGGCGGTTAATGTGCTGAATTCTGCACACGCCAGTTGTTTAAATGACATTGACTCAAGGATGTAGGAGGCGGCCGTGGAGATGGAAGCAGAAAAGCTATATTGTTTCATCCACCAAAATGTTCTCAGTTTCCTAACGTCTCAGTAGGAGAGAGAAAGAAACTATCTACCAACCCATCACCTATGTATCTATCATCCATCTATCCATCCATCTATATCTACCCATCATCTATTAATTATCTATGTATCTATCATCTGTCTATATATATTTTGAGACAGAGTCTCACTCTGTTGCCCAGGCTAGAGTGCTGTGGCATCAGCCTAGCTCACAGCAACCTCACACTCCTGGGCTCAAGTGATCCTCCTGCCTCAGCCTCTTGAGTAGCTGGGACTACAGGCATGCGCCACCATGCCCGGCTAATCTTTTCTATATATTTTTAGCTGGCCAATTAATTTCTTTCTATTTTTAGTAGAGACGGCGTCTCGCTCTTGCTCAGGCTGGTTTTGAACTCCTGAGCTTGAGAGATCCACCCGCCTCGGCCTCTCAGAGTGCTAGGATTACAGGCGTGAGCCACCGCGCTGGCCCATGCTTGCTTTGACCAATGCAGATTCATGATGAAAATGTGAAAGGGGAATCTTCCAAGGAAAGATAGAGGTTGGGAGGCTCCCAGTTTCCCCTTCCCTGCCCCTGAAATAAAAGGAGAATGAACTATAAAGTGTGCCAAGGAATGCCAGTGTGACCCCCAGCCACCAGCGAGGCAGGAGAAAGCCCTCTGCCTACAGGAGATTTCTGCAGATGTCTGGCTACAGAGGGAGCAAGGTAGCTCTTGGCACATGTAAAGGAGATCCCCACTCCAGGACCAGCAAGATGACCAGCCCAGCCAGCCTGTGTCCACCCCGCTTGGACCCACATCACAAGAACAGCAGTGGACAAGAGGCTGGAGACTGGAGAATCCCCTGAAATTCTGCGGCATTCTCCAAAGTCAAATATTCCCATACCCAGAAGGATAAAAAAAAAAAAGACAGTAAGATCTACTCTAAAGGAAATGAAAGGTCTCAGAAAAATTCACCACCATTAAGAACTGGAATTCCTAACTTGTAACAGAACCTTGACAGATTCTGACAAGTCTGCAACCTTTGCCTGCAGGCAGAGCTCAACGGCATTACTCATCTTTACATGCGTAGATGGAAAGGATCAGCAAATAGTTGTAAAACACCTTCCACAGAGAAGAGAGAACCGAAAAGTTATGGGGAAGTGTGGGAAGAACTCGAGAAGCACAAGACATTCCAGGGAACAGAAATTCAAGGAATAAACAAACGATAGACATTTAAAAACTCCAACTGCAGTGATCAGCATTCTTCCAAGAGACTGGGTGAAAAAATATACATCTTTAAACCAAGAATCAAATGCTGTAGATAAAGAACAGTCCACGGATACAAAATAGCTCTTAGAAATTAAAAATAGGATTTACTGACATGAAAATGGTATCACAAAAGGTTTGGAAAATGTCACCGAGGAAATCTCTCATGAAGTAGAATAAAACAACAAATGAAAATTCTGAGAGAGCTCAAAACCTACGGGATTAATTCAGGAGGTTCACCAACATGGCTTCTGGAATGAGAGAACAGAGGGAAAAAAAAAAGAAGAAAGAAAAGTTTTCAAAGAAATTAAACAGGAAATTTTCTTAACAGCAGAAAGTCGAAATCTTCAGATTTTAAAAAGCCCACAGAGTATGCAGAATAAACAACAAACAGTCTTCATCTTGAGTATATTTTTTATGAAATTTCAAAATACCAAAAATAAGATGAATATCCTAAAAGCTCCAAAAAAATAAAAAAAAATCCAGGGTAGTCCTACAAAGGATGAGGGTCAGACTTCTTATCATCAACAGTGTCTACTAAGGCAAAGCATCATACCTAGGTTATGACCAAAATGGTCTTCATCCTAAAATTTTATACCCAGACCAAATAGCACAGCCCCTGCACATTCAATGACCACACACAAATTTTATACCCAGACCAAATAGCACAGCCCCTGCACATTCAATGACCACACACAAATTTTATACCCAGACCAAATAGCACAGCCCCTGCACATTCATTGACCACACACAAATTTTATACCCAGACCAAATAGCACAGCTCCTGCACATTCACTAAACACACACTATTTCTTAGGCAGGTACTTGAGTATGTGTTCCATATGGAATATGGGATTGTATTCGTTTAATTTAAATATATATGTGCATGTGTGCTTAAATGCTACAGTAGATGGCAAAGTAAAAACTAAGATAAATCAACATATATACATTATAACGTGTGTATAGAGATATGTACACATGTTATGAAGGGAATCATGCTCAACATAATATTGAACTGAAAGCAAAGTGCTAGTTACAATTTTTAGTCTTCATTGGCTGTATTCTAACTTTCATGTAATCTCCAATTTACGGACTGTTGAAATCCAATTAATACTGTTTAAAGATGATTTGAATGAAAGAGAGGTGAGGTAATGAAGTTCATCATTTAGAAAATATGAACAATATATTTATATTGTTTTCCTTTCTGTCTATATAATAATATAGAACTATGAAGTGTATGTCTATATAATAATATAGACAAAAGGGAAACAACCCCAGAGGGGTGGGCTTCAGTTCTGAGATTTCTTCCTGGGCTGAGTGTTCTGTCTCTACCATTTTGAGACGCTCAGAGGAATCCATGTCCCTGTGTAGCTTGAGTCTGAGAAGGAGCCTAAGTCACAGTCCAAAGGCCAGGCTCCTGTAGGTTCCTCCTGACACAGGAGTCTGAGGTCAGACCATGCTAGCAGGACGGCTGGCCCTACAAGAATGAGCCCTGCAGAATATCTATCCTGGTGACCCAGTAAGGAGGGATGCCCCTGCCTCCAATCCAACCTTTTCACCTTGCAAAACTAACATGAGGTCAGTCTTAACAGCCAGGCACACCAGAACACGCGGCAAAGTGGGTCTTTCCACCAACCACGCCAATTCTCCACCGCCTTAGCATCCTCTGTTCCACCCTGCAGATTGTGACCCTGCTTTTCTGTCTTCTTTGTTCTTATGACAACATCCTTTCTCCCCGACACATGGTGACATCATGGGCTGCCCTGATAAACCAGCCCATCGCGAAGGGTGTCCCCACTGGCTGCAAATTAAAGTCCAGTCCACACTGCCGGTCATTTCGTGTCCCGAACACTTGGGTCCCATGCTCAACCAGACACCTCTGGGTCCTCCTTTGGGGATGCTATCATCCCCTTAGTTCTCCTGGGACTTCCTCCCCTCCCAGGCACGTGGTGGCTGCTGGAATGACCACCCATCACTTGGAGACCTTCTTGCAAACCTTTCCTCCCCTCGTCCAGCTGTGGGGGCTCCAACTGTGCCTTGGGGTGCAGACACATCACTCCACTCTCTGCCCGTGTTTTGTTGTGGCCTCATCTCTGTTTCTGTCTGTGTCTCCTCTTCTTATAAAGACACCTGCTGTTGGCTTTAGGGTCCACGCTACATTCAAAGCAATCTCACCTCGAGATCCTTAACTAGTTACATCTGCGAAGACCTTATTTCCAAATAAACACCCACTCACAGCTTCTAAAGAGACATAAGCTCTGGGGGGGGGAATTTACTTAAACCCAGTCTGCAACTACTCTCCCAGGCATCTCTCGTGCATGTGGCCCATGCAAGGCGTGGAGCCCCAGGACTGACAAGGCACAATCTCTGTCCTCAGGAGCCTGCGGAACAGCAGCCCTAATGAATGAATGGTTTCAGCACCCCAACGCACTTGCTCTAGGAAAGGAAGCAAGTGCTCTGGCCAGCGGACGTTCTGAAAGGCGAACAATGAAAGCACAGGGCTGAAAGCCCAGGGAGATCTTATCAATCGACCTGCCAATGGATCAATAAACACGAATCAATACGGCTCCCATCTATGCAGGGATGTCTAGACCTGGTGGGTGCACACATTTCCCATCACGAATGCCCATCCCAACTCTGAAATGCACTTCAATGACCTCAATCAATCAATCAATCAATCAATCAATCAAACCAGGGTTTTACGATTTAAGTAACTATCCCCTCTGACTCCAAAGCCCACAGAAGCCCTCAAAAGAATGACTCCCTCCTGCCTCAAACAATAAACCAAACTAAAAATAAGAAAGCAAGGACAGAGGAGGCAACTTGCCAAAGAAAAATCCGGGAGCTGAGGTGAAGGGTGGACGTCAGCAGTTGGGTGCAGCAGCCTCTGGGCAGGACAAACCCGCCCAGCCTGGCCGGAGCCCGAGAACAAGGGTGGGTGTGCAGACACGGGGCCAGGGGAGGAGGGCCATGAAAGTGACATTCAGAATTTTTCTTTTATCTTGAGAGTTACCAGGAGCTCTTTGAGGGTCCCAAGCCCTGAAAGAAGGTCCGGTTCGCATTGTAGAAACATCCCTCTGGCTGCCCGGAGAGGGAGAAGATCTAGCTGAATTGGCCCAAAGCGAGGAACTGGGGAAGACACAAGAAAAATGCCAAAGTACTCAATAATGGGTAACCCTGTGCGGTGGGGTTGTAGCTCTTCATGGGGTCATAATGGAACCGTTACTATTGACAGGTGTTATGGACTGAGTATGACACCTCCCCAAATTCCCATGCTAAAGTCCTAGCCCCCCGTATCTCAGAAAGTGCCTGTATTTGGAGATGGGTCTTTAAAGAGGTCAATTAAGGTAAACTGAGGTCACTAGGGTGAGCCCTGATCCAACAGGACTGGTGTCCTTATAGGAAGAGGAGACTAGGACACAGACATGCACAGAGGGACGACCCCTGTGAGGACACAGGGATGAGACGGCGTCTACACGCCCAGGAGAGAGGACCCAGAAGGAACCAGCCCTGAGACACCTGGATCTGGGAACTTCCAGCTTCCAGGACATGAGAGAACAAACGTCATTTGTCCAAGCCACCCTGTCTGTGGGACTCTGTTATGCCAGCCTGAAACTCAGGACCCAATGACACTTGGAAGTTTAACTTGACATTCAACAACCCTCTGCAGGCTAGGAAACTTCTTTCTCCTACTGAGCTACATTTCCACCAGTATAATCATCTATTTATGGTGTATGTAAGCAATTTGCATTAGATCCTTCTCAAAAAGGGGGGAAAAAAAATCCCAGCAGAGCTACAAGAAAAGTTGATTGGTTTTTTTTTTTTTTTTCAGTTTGGATATTCCTAAAAAGGGCATTAAAGTATTTCTATTAATAACTGGATGGTCACACAGAGGCATGAAAAATATCTCACTGGATCATTTTCTGCTTACTCATGTGTTCTTTCAGTGCTCAGAGGCACACCTGGATTTGTGTGGCTACAGAAACCGACACCTACTTAGCTCAAAGAGGCTTCAGTCATTGCTGGTAAAATGGGCCACCGTGGAAGAGTCGTAAAACCGGAGACCAGAGAAATGAAGTGTTCAGCCATTCCACGTTTCCCACCCACTGAGTCTGGGCGCCTGGGCAACATGTGTAGGGTTAAAAAAAAAACCAATGTTTCAGGCACGTAGAAGCCACGAGTCCCTGAGACCAGGCATACTTTTGTGGTCCCCAAGTGACACGCTTCACCTGGGAGGTCTTGGGGGCCCCCCTGATGGCTGAGGCGTGGAGAAGGGAGGAAGGTCGCCCACAGATAGATGAGCATCAAAGTTCATGAGGACAGGTGATTCTTTTTCCAAAAGCTTCCTGCTTTACGGGGAGGAGAGAGAGAGAGAGAGAGAGAGAGAGAGAGAGAGAGAGAGAGAGAGAGAGAGACACGGGGTGTAGACGGATTATTGATGGCACCAACACAAAGACAAGATCGCACCAGTGGACACGAGATATCTCCCTCTAGCCACAAGGGCCCCAGCACTCAAAAAAAATCTCACTCTGGTTAAAAAAAGGTGCAGCCCTGAAAGTTGGCCACTGCCGGCCCATGCACGGGAAGCTGCGAAATCCATCTAAAACGCAAAGGCAGACCAGTGGTTTTTAGTGCACCAACGGATGAAAAATGGATCGGTCCGTGTTGAGCTTCCACATCGCCCTGTCTTGAAGGAACTGCACGTGATCAAGTCTTGCTATGGCACCAAAGGACATCCCCAATTACCCAACGAGGGAGTCTCCACTTATCATGTCCCCAGTGTGGTGACTTTTAGCATCTGCCCCGAGAGCGGGTAAACGGAAGAAAATCTGTTGCTTGTACCCCAGCTCCAAGCCAAGAAAGCAGACATTCTCCCCAAAACCTCGTCCAGCCTGGAGACGGCAGTGGCTCAGCATTTTATAACGTCTGCCAGAAATGTTTATTCCTACCCGTCCGCTGCCTGCCTGCTTGTTTGCACTAAACCCATCTTCCAAACACCCACCAAAATAACACTGGTGGCTTCCCCGTTGGTCCCTCTCTCTCTCTACTCAAAGGAGCTGTTTGTTTTCTGCAAAGAGTTGGATCTCCCCCTTCTAGCACATTCCCAGGCTGACCAAGATGTGTCCGACTGTCCTCCGTGAATGCTGCCATTATGCAGACCCTAGCCGCCTTGGGGAAACATGCGGTTTTCTCTTTGCAGAGCTCCAAACCTGTCCCCGAGACAGAGAATCTTTTCTGCGGTTCCTCAGAGCAGAATTTTTACAGCGTGCCTCCCGAAAACAGCCCTTAGTACCCCTGCCCGGACCGTTTTCCTTTCTGAGGCCGGAATGGGGGGAAACGGAACAGACACAGCTCCGGGAAGGACCAACACCCTCCTCCGAATAAAAGAGTAATCTGTTTTGTTTGTTTGTTTCTAAACACACTCATGAATGATTTGAGTCTGCTCTGGTACAACAAGAGGGGGTGTCTTAATGATTAAAAACAAAACAAAACAAAGAAAAGCAGGACTAGTATCTTTCCTGTGCGTTGGGGTTACAATTTATCATCACACTCGCAAGTCAACTCTCCAAATCTGAAGTCCCAAGACAGGGGGAATCAGGCCTTGCCTGAAGTCCCTGTGGGGCCATCTGCTTCCTGGAGGATTAAGGATCTTTATTAGGGGAGGGGAAGAAAGAAAGAAATTAAGTTCACGGTCTGAACTGCAGAGACTCAAAAGCTCTGTCTCCCCAGAGTTTGGGGGGTGCCTGAAGAGTACAGACTTGGTTCCAGGCGTCTCCCAGGCAGTAAGAATCCCAGACAGCCCATTGAAACTCCCAGGGCTACATTCTACAGAAGGAAAATTGAGAAATCCCTGCCCCCCTTCACGTGCTATAAATAACCCCTGTCCCAACTGCTGGGACCCTCCCTGGTCTCCACCAGCCACGCAGGGCGCCAGCCCCTCCCACCCCTAAGAAAAGACTTGGCCCAGATGGCGACTTCTGGGTTCCGGACAATTGAGACTTCAGAGTTGGGGGTTGGGGGGGTCCGGGGGGGGGGTGTCTCCCCAGCGCAAACCAATGTCACCAGAGAGACTGGGCTCAGGCAGGCTGAAAGCACAGGGGGCCTTGGCATACTCACCCGACATGGTCCGAGTCGCTGGGCGCAGGGGGCCGGCGTGCGCCCAGGCGCAGTGGGTAGATCGTCCAGGCCGCCACGCGCCCGCAGAGCAGAGGCGCCGCCGTCTCGCGCGGACCCGTGGGGACTTCAGGCCTGTGGGCGGCAGCGCGACGCTCCTGACTCCCTCGGCTGCGGCCCCCGCCGGCGTCCCCCACCCCCCCCCCCGGCCCCTTACGCGCCCCGTGGCACCTGCGCCCCGGCCAGCCCCGCCACCCCCACGCCCTGCACCTCTTCCCCTGCGCTTTGGGGCAGCCTCTGCCTGCCCCCCGCCCAAGACCCTGCCGCGCCCCGTAGCTCCTTTGAGTCCCCGGCATCCTCGGTCCCGACCCTGGGCCGTCATCCCCTGCTCCACTCCCGTTCCCCCACCCCGGCCCCCAAGCCTCCCCAGCGTTCCGGCCGCCTCCACCCGGTCCCGCGTCCCTCCCCCAGGCCCCGCACCTCCTCCGCGCTCCGGCAGCCTCGGCCCGGGGCCGGCGCCCCTGCCCCCAGCCCTCCGGCCCCCTGCGCCCCCCACGCACCTCCTGGGCTCTCCCGCAGCCTCTGCCCCCGCCCGGCGCTGGCGGCCCCGCGGCCCGCGATTGGCCCCTCTCCGGAAGCCAGGCCCCGCCTGCGCCCAGTGGCCGCGGGCCCGGGTCCCCGCCGCCTCCGCGCTGCAGCCCCCGCGCGCAGCCCCGGCCACCCGCCCAGGAGAGAGGCCGAGCCTGGCACCCCACCCGGGGCCGCCCCAGGGCCCGCGCCCCGCCCCGCGCCCGCCCGGCCCCCTCCCCGTGGAATCCGGCAGCTCGCGGTTTCTAGGTTTGGACACTTAACCTTTAATCAGCCAGCCCCAAAGTAAATGTTTGCCGTGGCTGCAAGGGCCCGGGCCCAAGGCCAGCGCGCAGCCCAGCCGGGTGGAGGCCGCGCTGGAAATCTCCTGGGTGGGGGGGGGAGGGCGGGGAGGGGCGAAATTATTGAATGCATGGGTGAGAGAAGAAAACAGGGACGGATGTGTCGGTGCATGAGTGCGTGCGTGAATAAACGAGAGAGGGAAACAGAGTAAATGAGTGATCAGGACTCAGCTGATGAATGGGAGGGGCGAGGGAGCGACCGGCTGTGCGCGCGCGCGTGCGTTCATGGATGAGCGAGCACACGTGTGCGCGAATGTGCCCGGCGTGTGAATGAACGATGCTGGAGTGACTGAATGAGTGACGCGGGTATAGCTGTTTGCATTCCTGAGGGAATGACTGAGTTCGCATGCATGCGCTTGCATGGGTTGCTGTCAGGGCGCAGCCGTTGCAGGCGTGAATGAGTTTGTAAAGATATGCGTGGATGGATGCCCGAGTCTGCAAAAAACCGGTGACCCGCGTGCTGAATGAAGGCGTGGCTCTGTGAGCAAGGGAATGAATGAGTCGGGTGCATGAATGAGCCAGTGAATGTGTGCACGCATGAGCGAGCACTTGAATGGGTGAGTGACTTCATGCGTGCGGGACTGGACGAGTGAATGAAGGAATGCGCCCATGAAGGAATGAATGGGTGTGAGGTGATGCACGAGCGTGCGAACGCAGGTGCGAGTGAATGAGTGAATGGGTGCACGGGTGAATGGATGGGTTGAACGCGCTAACAGCTGTGTTGTTGAGTGGATGAGCGGACGCATACAGTCATGAATGAATGAGTGCATTCATTATGCAGGAGCGAGTGAATGAGTTGAAGGCACAGACGGAGCGAACACATGCCTGGAGTGAACGAACGAATGAATAAACGAATGTGTTGATGCGTGCATATATGAGTGCATGAAATGAATGCATTTGTGCACCGCATGTATGTAAAGGCAGTTATATGCATGCATGTAAGTGCATGTGTTGCGTGCATGTAAAGAAATGTATGTATTGCGTGCATGTAAAGAAATGTTTGGATTGCATGCATGTAAATATATGCATGCATCCCATGTATGAATGCATGAATGGAATGAAGAAATGGGTGTGTCGATGCGTGCATATGTGAATGAATGAATGACTTAAAGGATTTAGGTGTACACCAGCAGCCCCTGAGCCTTCTGTGTGCCTGTGCCCCTGGCTTGGTCAGAGCCCTCCAGAGCTGCAGCTCGGGTAGGGAAATCAGCAAGGGGAAGAAATAAGGGGTCCCAGGAGGCTTCCTCAGGTGACGCTGGGTTTGGACCAGGGGCCACAAGAAGTTTCACATACAGAGAGGAGGAGGAGGAGGAGGGGGACACAGGGCACAAGGGGCTTCTGGCATCTTGAGCAGACATTTGCTTACTTATTTTTGAGACACAGTCTCGCTCTGTTGCCCGGGCTACAGTGCTGTGGCTTCGTCATAGCTTACTGCAGCCTCAAACTCCTGGCCTCAAGCCATCCTCCTGCCTCAGCCTCCCAAGTAGCTGGGACTACAGGCATGCGCCACCACGCCTGGCTAACTTTCTTTCTATTTATAGTAGAGACGGGGTCTCGCTCCTGCTCAGGCTGGTCTCGGACTGCTGACCTCAAGCGATCCACCCGCCTCGGCCTCCCAGAGGGCTAGGATTACAGGCGTGAGCCACTGCGCCCGGGCTGTATTGGTTTTCAAAGTGTGAGACATGGAACCCTGTGTGAGTGAGTGCACATGTGGGGGTTGCGGGGATGGGGGATGTTCCATGAGACCCAGAGGCGTTCCGGGTCCAAATCGTTTTCATGATAATCCTAAAACTTTAGTGTTGAAGCCACACAGGGGTGAGCCTGCTGGGGTAGTGGGATGGTTCTGCAGGGAGGTGGCCCTCTCTGGTGTATCTCTCTTCCCCAAATGACATTTGCAGAACCCTCAGCCAGTGTGTGTGTGCATGTGTATGTACATGTGTGTGTGTGCATGTGTGTGCATGCATGTTTGTGTGAGTTTATCCTCCTGGCCACAAAAGACAGGCTTTCATTCCTTTTTGACAGCCTGGTAGTACTCCACGGCGTGTATACACATCACATTGTCTTTATCCAGCCCCCCCCCCCTTGTGGACACCAAGGTTGCTTCCAAGACTTAGCTACTGTGAATTGTCCTGCGGTAAACATACTAGCATAGGTGTCGTTTCAATATATTGATGTCTTGTCTTTCGGGCAGATGCCCAGTTAATGGGATCGCTGGACCCAAATGGCAGTTCTGCTTCTAGTTCTCCTAGGAATCTCCACTCTGTTTTCCATGGAGGTTGCACCTTTGCATTGTTTTAGCCTCCAAACCGTCAGTGAAATCCGCAGAAGCTGAGAACTGTCCGAGGGGATCCCCCTCTTGCAGGGGAGTACCCCAGTTTGCTATTCCCAGGGTTGCAATCACAAAGAGGGAAAGTGTGGGGTTGAAGGTGGCCACTCACAGGAAGGGCCGGTTTTTTTCCAAAGAAGGGGAGACGTTCCCCCAAATCTGTGCATGTCTTCTTTTTAGAGCCAATGGTTGCCAGACGTCTGCACACCCACGTGTGATGGGGTTGGCCAACTCGTTCCACGTGGCTTATCCTGACTCCTTGCTGCTCCAGCGAGCAAACTGTGGAGTGCTGTGCTCCTGGGCTAGGTGACAGAGGGCCCTCCCATGGGGAGAGGGTCTCACGAGAGTGTTCTGACAATAAGTTAGAAATGGCCCAGACAGGCCGGGCACGGTGTCTCACGCCTCTCATCCCAGCACTCTGAGAGGCCGAGGCGGGCGGATCGCTCGAGGTCAGGAGTTCAAAACCAGCCTGAGCAAGAGCGAGACCCCGTCTCTACTAAAAATAGAAAGAAATTAATTGGCCAACTAATATATATATATAAAAATTAGCCGGGCATGGTGGTACATGCCTGTAGTCCCAGCTACTCGGGAGGCTGAGGCAGAAGGATCCCTCGAGCCCAGGAGTTTGAGGTTGCTGTGAGCGAGGCTGACGTCACGGCACTCACTCTAGCCTGGGCAACAAAGCGACACAAGGAAAGAAAAGGAAGGAAGGAAGGAAGGGAGGGAGGGAGGGAGGGAGGGAGGAAGGAAGGAAGGAAGGAAGGAAGGAAGGAAGGAAGGAAGGAAGGAAGGAAGGAGAAAAGAAAAGAAAAGAAAAGAAAAGAAAAGAAAAGAAAAGAAAAGAGGTCCCAGACAGATGCAGCCTCCCGTACCTTGCAAGTCAGTGAGATTTCCAACCAGTCCTCTTTCATGCGCTTAGATAGGAGAAAGAAAAGAAAAGGGAAGGGAAGGGAAGGGAAGGGAAGGGAAGGGAAGGGAGGGGAGGGGAGGGGAGGGGAGGGGAGGGGAGGGGAGGGGAGGGGAGGGGAGGGAAGGGGAGGGAAAAAAAGAAAAGAAAAGAAAAGAAAAGAAAAGAAAAGAAAAGAAAAGAAAAGAAAAGAAAAGAAAAGAAAAGAGAAAAGAAAAAAGGGCCCAGACAGATGCAGCCTCCCATACCGTGCAAGAGAGTGAGATTCCCAACCGGCCCCCTTTCTTGGGCTCAGATAGCTGCCACACCCCAGCAGGTTTCCCGCGAAAACCTGGCACTGGTGGTGACCCTGTTCCAGGCTGGATTCTCTGTGCTGGGGGCGTCCTGTGCCCTGTGGGGTGTGGGGCAGCGACCCCAGGTCCCCGAGGCCCAGATGCCAGCCAGCCGCACCCCCTCACCCAGCTGGCACAACCAGAAAGGCCTCCAGCCCTTGCCCAATGGCCCCCCGAGGGAAAAACCATCCCCCGTTGAGAAACCCCGATCTGGGGCAAGAGGCAGCGTTCTGGGTGGAAGGGAACTCGAGACGGTCCAAAGCAGAGCCGTCTGCCAGGCCCCAAGAAAACACATGGGAGCATTTCCACGCACCCCCCGCCCCCCACAACAGCCGCCACTCAGGGTCTTCAGTGTTCTTTCTGGGGTCTTTGCAAAGAGCAATGGAAGGTGAACGCGGTGCAGGGCCGGCAGCCTCAGGGCGGAGCCAGTCTGTCCGGGAGCTCGTTGTGGGGGTGGACAGGCAGGGGCAGCCGCCCACCTCACTCCGAGCAGCCTCAGCGCTCCCTCAAGCATCCTCTGTCCCTGGGCATCTTACCACGAGGGGATCACACCCAGCTCCATCCTGGAGTCTTTTTTTTTTTTTTTTTTTTGAGACAGAGTCTCGCTCTGTCGCCCGGGCTAGAGTGCCGTGGCGTCAGCCTCGCTCACAGCAGCCTCAATCTCCTGGACTCAAGCGATCCTCCTGCCTCAGCCTCCCGAGTAGCTGGGACTACAGGCATGTGCCACCCCCACGCCCGGCTAATTTTTTCTATATATTTTTAAGTTGTGCAGCTAGTTTCTTTCTATTTTTTTAGTAGAGACAGAGTCTCGCTCTTGCTCAGGCTGGAATGGTGGAGTCTTGCTCCTTGACACCTTAGGTGTTCGCTGTGGGCCCAACCTGTGCCCTGTGGGGTGTCCAGCATAGTCCCTGGGCCCCCACCGACCAGACAGATGCCAGTGCCACCCACCCACCCACCCCCGAGGGCGATGACAACAAGAAAACGTCCCTGGGCACCAGCACGGGTCCCCAAAAAGAGCAAAAACATGAGCTTCCACTACCCTGTGATGTTTCAAACGCACACCCTAAATTAAGAGCACGAGGCAGCCAGAGCCTCCCTGTTCCTTAGCAAGGAGATGCAAACATTTAAATTCCACCAGCAAGTGTTTGCCTTCAGCTCTGCCAGGCTCTCTCAGCCTCTGCGCCATGGATATTTTATTTAGGGCTGGATGACTCTGTTTGGGGGCCCATCCTGTGCACGGCAGGGTGTGGTGTGGCTACCCCGGGCTCCACCCAGCTGATGCCAGGAGCACCCCCCTCCTCCCCACTCACTGGAACAGGGGGCTCCAAAACTAAACCCCGCGCTGTGATCTGCTGAGAGCCCTCGCCCAAGCTTTTGATGCATGAGTGAGACGTGCAAGGTTAGCCCTGAGCCAGCAGTACCACACGCCCGGGAAGACTCAGTACCGCACACGCCCCGGGCTTCCTGGCCCTGCACCGCCCGCCCGGGTCAGAAATCGGACCCGGCTGTGCCCTGCGCACAGCAGCCCTGCAGGGTTCCAAAGGCCCGGCTGCACGTGAGGGGCGCTGCTTTGATGTCTGAGCATTTGGGGACAGGGTGGACGGTGGGGCGTGGGCCGCCAAAGCCAGGGTGGCTGGGGCAGGGATTTAGTAGAGAGAGAAAAGGGTCAGCACCGGAGAAACGTGTGAAAAAATGCTCCACAATGTCTCTACCCATGCGAATCAAAACCACAACGCCTCCCCCCACTCACTTGCGTCATCCTCTTGGATTGTGTTGAAGCAAATGCCAGAAATATAGTCATTTCACCGGAATTTACAGACATTTAACGTGGTCAAATATACACAATTTTGCCCTTTTAACCCACTGTTAAATGTATGATTAGAACATTCCCATTATGGTGCCATCATTACCACCATGAACTAATAACACACATTTAACTTTTATTATATTAATATATTGCTAGGTGAATTCCCAAAAATCTTAGTAATAATAATAATAAAAAAACACACAATGAGATGTCACTTAACTCCAGTGAGAATGGCTTTTATCTAAAAGTCCAAAAACAATAAATACTGGCATGGATGTGGAGAGAGAGGAACACTCCTACACTGCTGGTGGGACTGCAAACTAGTGCAACCTCTGTGGAAAGCAACATGGAGATACCTCAAAGAACTAAAAGTAGACCTACCATTTGATCCAGCAATCCCACTACTGGGCATCTACCCACGGGGAAAAAAGACATTCTATAAAAAAGACACCTGCACTCAAATGTTTATAGCAGCACAATTCACAATCGCAAAGATGTGGAAACAACCCAAGTGCCCATCAATCCATGAGTGGATTAATACAATGTGGTCTATGTACACCATGCAGTTCTGCTCAGCCACAAAACACAATGGTGATCCAGCACCTCTTGTGTTATCCTGGATGGAGCTGGAGCCCATTCTACTAAGTGAAGCATCCCAAGAATGGAAACACAAGCACCACATGGGCTCACCAGCAAATTGGCATTAACTGATCAACACCTAAGTGCACATATAATAATAGCATTCATCGGATGTGAGGCAGGTGGGAAGATGAAGAGGGGATGGTTAAATTCACACCTAATGGGCGCGGTGTGCACCGTCTGGGGGATGGGCACACTTGAAGCTCTGACTTGGGTGGGGCAAAGGCAATTTATGTAACCTAAACTTTTGTACCCCTTTAATATTCTGAAACAAACAAACAAACAAAAAGAATAAGGAAAAGAAAAGCAGCACTGGGCAGCCAGAGAGAAGGTGGTCGGTGAGACTGCAGAGACATTTAAAGAGAAAGTTCTGGGTGTGCCAGGAGGCTGGGTCTGCCTCGGTTTCCCAACTCCAACCTTCTGGAGGTCTTGCACCACCCCGTGCCCTACACAGTCACCCCTCCCCTCCCCGCCCGTCATCTCTCCCTTTTCTGTTTTGACTCTGTGCTCAGAAATCAGGGCACAAGGCAGTAAGGCACAAGGCAGTTCTCCTGATCCCCAGGCAAAAGACCAGGTCCAGTTTTACACCCGGAGGCGGCTCCTCGCTATGGGTTGCCGGGGCGGCCGTTCCTGTTTGCACTGGTCTCCAGGAAGCCGCAGGGAGGTCGGCACCGGGCGAGCCCCACCGTGGGTGCATCTGGGCTCAGGCTCTCTGTCCTCGGTGTCCCCAAGAACGGGTGTGTGTCCATTGCCAAAGCGAGTATGGACTTTCCTAGGGAGCCGTTTGCAGAAAATGTTAAGAGGTTCGTGCATGAGAGATGATATTGTTTTTTTTGGAGACACAGTCTCACTCTGTCGCCCAAGCTAGAGTGCCACGGCATCAGCCTCGCACACAGCAACCTCAAACTCCTGGGCTCAAGCGATCCTCCTGCCTCAGCCTCTCCGAGTAGCTGGGACTACAGGCATGCGCCACCACGCCCGGCTCATGTTTTTCTATATATATATATTTTTAGTTGTCCAGCTAATTTCTTTCTATATTTTTAGTAGAGACGGGGTCTCGCTCTTGCTCAGGCTGGTCTCAAACTCCTGACCCCGAGCGATCTTCCCGCCTCAGCCTCCCAGAGTGCTGGGATTACAGGCGTGAGCCACCACGCCCAGCCGTTTCTGCTTTTTTAAAAGTTTACATCCCAACAGAGGGAGCAGCCCAAAAATAAACGGAGAAAGGTGATGGTCTATCACATGTTGGAAGTATTAGGTGCACAGAAAGATTGGAGCAGAGGAGGGGCGTGAGACAGTCCCTGTAGGGGACTGAGGGACTGGGATTGAAATGGTCCCAGCGATTCTCCTTTTCTGGTCTCCCGCAAAAGTGGGCAGTGGCAGATCTTGCCCCCGGCTTCCCCCCGCGGCCCTGCCGTGGGATGCAATGGCCTCTGCTTCTCAGGTTCCAGTTCTGCTTTTGTTTTCCGCTGAGGGAAGATTGGGACGCTGTCTTTCCCGTACCCTGTGCGCCTCCATAGCTGCTCAGGGACCCACAGAGCGAGGGGAGGAGGAGGGGGACTGCGGGGAGGGGAAAGACAGCTGCCAAGCAGAAATGTGACAACAGCTGTCTGGGCCCCAGGGAATGCATCGAGTTTATATTTGGAACTGCAGGGCGTGGTGTGGCTTAGGGCAACATAGGACTTAGGGGGAGGATGTAGCTTAGGTCCTGTGTTTCCCCGAAAATAAGACAGGGCCTTATATTTATTTTTCCCCAAGAAGGCACACTAGGGCTTATTTTCAGGGGATGCATTATTTTTTTTTTAAGTACGATACAACCAACTACATTGATTCAAATAGAGCTAAGTCGTCTTCTTCTGGAACATCATCCTCACTCTCCAGACCCCGAATCCCATCCTGACTGTCTTGCGACTCTGTTTCCTTTAGAGCCACCGGCCCCGATCTCTCCTGTGGAGCACTAGAGCTCTCACGGGGCAGATGAGAAGGGCTGCTCGTGTTCTTTCCCGCTCCGCGACTACGCGCACGGGTTGTGCAGTCGCGCTGGGTAGCCACGCCTGTCACTAGGGCTGATTTTCACAGCCACGCCCATCACTAGGGCTGATTTTCACAGCCACGCCCATCACTAGGGCTGATTTTCATAGTCACGCCCGTCACTAGGGCTGATTTTAATAGCCACACCCATCACTACAGCTGATTTTCATAGCCACACCCATCACTAGGGCTGATTTTCATAGCCACGCCCACCACTAGGGCTGATTTTCATAGCCACGCCCATCACCAGGGCTGATTTTCACAGCCACGCCCATCACCAGGGCTGATTTTCATAGCCACGCCCATCACTAGGGCTGATTTTCATAGACACGCCCATCACTGGGGCTGATTTTCATAGCCACGCCCATCACTAGGGCTGATTTTCAGGGTGGGGCTTCTATTGCTTAGAAATCCTGCCAGGGCTTATTTTATGGGAGAGGTCTTATTTTCAGGAAACACGGTAGAAGGTGTGGCTTAGAGGGAGGGTGTGGTTTAGGGTGAGGTCCTCCACAGTCACCCAAATGCATCATATTTTACCAACAGGAGTACCACATGGTGTGAGTCTCTCCCACGGGGGAGAGTGCACAAGCCAACCCCTTTCTGCTCCGAGTGTGCACTGCAGGTGAGCGTTCAGAGGGGGAGGGCTGCCCTGGAACCCGCCTCTGTCCCTGCACCCTCCTCCTCCTCCTCTCTCCTCAGCGTCAGGGGCTGGTGAGCCTTTCTTCTACACCCAACGCTGCTTTCTGCCTTTTGTGTGCCAAGCACGTGAGCAGTAGGCTCAGTCAGAAGTCTGTAGCGGGAGCCTTTTATGTTTCTGGACAAAGCGGGAAGGGCACCGAATAACACCACCAAGACTAACCTGGATGTTAAAGGAAAATGTCACAGCCAATGGTGGTGACACCTTTCCGAATGCACAGTTCAGAGATTCCCTTGGGGCTATATAGCATGCTACGAGATAGTGATCGTTGTACTTTTTTTTTTTTTTTTTTACTGAGATAAAAAATGCAGAGCTAGTTGTACAGACAATCACAAATTAGCAGTGGCTGAACTAATACCTAAGGGCTCCCCAGAGAGTCTCTGGGTTCAGGAGATGTCCTGAGTTCTGAGTTTACTGTTTTGCAAACACCAGCCCCTGGAAGGCACATGGTAGGGGCTGTAATACACTACTCACCTCCGGTCCTCCCTGGATCTCCGATTTTGTCTTTACAAACAGCTTATTATCAGCGACATCCCTTTTTACGCGTACATGTGTGAAATATTTAAATTACTTAAAAAAGTTAGTTTAAATATTTTCCTACTACAACAAAAGAAGTAAGCCAATATTATTATTTACTGTTACTCTTATTGGCATTGGGTCTTCCTAAGTACGACACCGTTTATTTCATTACCTTTCTAAATTGCTGCTACGCTCTGGTCAATTTGTTTATCATTGTCTGGGTGAAACAACAAATTATTCTTTGCTTTCAAAATGTAAACTGTTTACTTCTAAAGCCAAGTGAAATGGAAGGCAATTTAATTTAAAGTCATCAATCTTAGAAAGCTTGTAGGCTTGTGCAGTGTTAGAAAAATCTAACTTTGAGAGACTCTTGAGGGTGTATAAATGTTAGCGCTATCACTCTTTTGAGTGAATTTTTTTAGTATTTTATTATTAAATATGGCAAAAATTAATATCCAGTACTCCCTCTTTTTTATTCTGAACACTTGGTGTTGTGAAATTTTTGTGCAGTTTATTTTAAAATATTTTTAAGGCTACAGACCTAAGAATAATACGTTGAAAAGAGGAAATTTCTGAGGCTCTAAGGCTTAACTGTTCTTAAGCATATGTGTACATTTTTTTGAAGCAGGACATACATACATACATACATACATATACACATATATATACACACATACATATATACACATAATACATATATATGTATATACATATATATGTATATATAAGAATACATATATTTGTATAATTTATAAACAGAATAAACATATTTATATAATTTTCCCTTTACATATAAAACTTTGTGATTAAAGTTTGAAAGTCATTCAAATTACAAGAAACCCTAAAAGCCCTCATTAGCTAATCTAAGTAACTATTTTACCATTTGGACTTATGCACCCCAATAATTCTTTTCTCTATAGCCTGGAGGTCTCATTTGCATAGAAAAGGTATCAAATAAAATAAAATCCATGGCCCTTACCACGAAACATGCCTTCTACGCAGAAAAAAAAAAAAAAAAAAGAATACGGTGATAATAATCTGAACTCTTCCACGAGTCCTCAAAGCCAAAATGCTAAAACATGGGTCTAGTGACGTCAGTGGACTCATTAAGCCATTGCCACCTGGACCCAAATGTCTCCTTATACCTGGAAGCCCTCACTTATCCATCTGAAGGAAAACTATCAACCTTGCGGTTTGGGCCAAAGAAACCAAAGAGACATAAAATCGCCACTTTTGCATGCCACCCTCAGGAGATGTGTTTTAGATCTGTCAGATGGTCTTAAACATCTGCTTTAGGTCTGAGTCCGACGTCAACGCGATAAAATTCAGAAAAGCCAAGCTTCTCGCCGTGCCTGCCTGTGTTCAGTTTCCTGGTAGAAAGCAAAGTCAGAACCTAGCCTTCTTCTGTTCCTGCCAGAGCACGGCGGCTGTCCAAAACTCGCGTCTTGTCACAAGTTTATGAGCATAAAGAAGAACTGAGTAATTTTCCTGAAAATGATGCCCAAGCCACCGATATTCCAAGCTTAGTCATTAACTTCCAATGACGCGCTCAAATGGTGCTTCTGACCAGCAGAAGGAGCGTAATTGGGAAGGAAAGAAATTGGAGCGCTGTGTGAAGATAGATCAACATCTGTGGACAAAACGCCTCACGCTTTTGGTGGAAAGGATTGCGGGGTTCGCTGCCGACGCCCGTAGAATTCGAACCCTCAAGAAGGGCAGTTAAAACGAGCAGACCCACACCTGTGCGTGCTTTGGAAAAATCCCCATCGTTATTTTGAAATAATTGACGCCTGAAATCCGTTAGCCGGGTCACAAGACGCGTCACCGTGGCACCTGCCGATGCTTAAGATAGAGAGACCTTTGAGATTGCGGAATGATTGATTGTCTCACTTAGGAAGACACTAAACGGTGGTTGTCAGGAGGAAAAATCCCCATTTTCAGGGAGGCTTGAACCTGCTTTCGCGGCAAGCTAAAAGATGCGCAGAGAAGGGCGCCTGAATGAAATGAACAGGCAAACAGAAAATGTTAGAAGACACTCGTGGAGGACAGAGATCGGGTTGCTGTTCTTGGAGAAGACACTATACATGGTGCAGTTTTGGAATTCAAGACAAACGCATCAGAAGAGAGAGACCCCGTAGGACATAAATCAGAAGGAGTTTTGAAAGAAACTGATTCCTGTGGCTAAAGGTGAATGAAGGTCTTTAAAAATCTCTGGAAGAAAAAGCAACCAAATCTACGAGTATAAAGTAACAGATGCACATACAGGTTATATAAAAAGTCTCCAAAATGAGCAAGTTTTTTGCTGCAGACAAAACAAACAAACAAACAAAAAAACACCCAAACAACGTACAAGTCGAATTCCAAAATATCACCAGAAGCATAAAGTCATTCATTCATAAACCGACCCTCCCTCCAATACAATGAATGTATTCACCAAATATTAAAGTTTAATCCACCCTGGCAGGGGGGTGGTAAAAAAAAAGGACCCCGAAAGAATATTTCTAACGTAGATGAAAAGACGTACACGAGGAAGTGGATGCCTATAGAATTCAAGCAAAACCTCTTCCAGGAAAATCAAAGAAAACTCTTGAGCTTTAGCAATTATCCTGAGAGGACAAAGCTTGTGTGATGTTTGGGGACTTGGTGAGAAAACTTTGGGACTTGGATAATTTACAAAAATGCCTGCATCACCATGAAAAAAAATGTGGGGCGGGTTGATTTAAAATTAAAACTTTCAAAAAGCCCTGATCTTAACTGTCTCTGATGTTCAAATAAAGGGGCAGGTATTTGCAGAGGCTCTCAGGGGGCTCTGAGGAATTCTGCAGGTAACCAGACTTCCCCGCTTCAACATTTTAAATTTAAATTTTTCCTCAATGTGTTTTTTTTTTTTTTTTTGTACCAGCAATGACCACAGGACAAGGATTCCTACCTCATACTAACTAGATGTGGACAGAGCATTTCCTCCCCCGAAGCAAGACAGACCGGCCTTGGTGCGCCCCATGTTAGAAGATGATTTTTTTTTTTTGGTAAATAATTAAAGGATCATACAACTTCAGAAATGGAGGTGGCTCACCATTGGCCAGAAGCTTGGTCACATGACTTTAGCTAATGCAAGGGCTGCTGGGAGATGTAGTTCAGCTGGGAACTACATAAGCAGGGAACAGCACTATGGAAGCTATTAAGATAGGAAGAAGGGCTTCAGACGGACAACCCATGTCCCCTAGCACTCCATGTTTTTAGTTAGCTTCTGCCCTTTGGACTTCATGGTCTCGACTTCTGAGCCTGTTCTAAGAAATGCCCTATATATTTCAATGTGCTTGATTTTATGCACATGAACAGAAAAGCTTAACTTTTTTTCCCAACCTTGATGTAGCCCTTACTGCCTACCAGACACTATTTAGAATGCTCCTCCCATGTTAACTCATATATCCTCAACACAGCTTGGAGAGGCAGATCTTCTTACGATAAACGTCTTTTTTTTTTTTTTTTTTAATGAGATAACCACGGCTCAGAGAGGTTGGGCGACATGTCTAAGGTTGCACAGCTTAAAACGGAGTAGCCAGTATGTGATCCCAAGAATTGGGCATTGAAGCTCAGAGTTTAACAGATCCATGG
The DNA here is from genome assembly GCF_040939455.1 of Microcebus murinus. Classification (NCBI taxonomy): domain Eukaryota; kingdom Metazoa; phylum Chordata; class Mammalia; order Primates; family Cheirogaleidae; genus Microcebus; species Microcebus murinus. The sequence continues at coordinate 80,792,576 of NC_134136.1, read as the reverse complement.
GTAGCTACTACCTCTATGGGAAAGCCAAACACATTCCCCATTATTTATCTCAAACTAGGAAAAGACGTGTGCCCAGCACGTATTAATGCATATATGAGTTCCCAGGGTTACCGTGGCAAAGTATCTCAGACTGAGTTGCCTAAAGAACAGAAACTGGTTTCTCGACTCACAGTTCTGGGGGCTGGAAGTCCACAACCAAGGTGTGTGCAGTGCCATGCTCCCTCTGAGGGCTCCAGGGGAGGGTTCGTCTCAGGTTTAGCTCCCTGCTTTGGGGTCGCTGCTTGGCTAGTGGCAGCGTCACTCCGATCTTCCCATGGCTGTCTCCTTGTGAGCCTGTCTGTGTGCAAATCCCCTCTTCTTATAAGGACACCAGGCTTATTTGATTAGGAGATGCACCCTACTCCAGTAGGACTCATCTTCGTTACCTTGTCACACCTGCAGTGGTCCTATTTCCAAATCCTATCACATTCTGGAATACTAGGGGTTAGGACTTCCACATATGCATTTGAGAGACATAATTCAACCCAAAGCAGCATGTTAACAATCTCTCCGTGTGTGTGTGTGTGTGTGTGTGTGTGTGTGTGTGTGTGTGGTTTATCTTCCAATTTTAGCAGTCAAAGGTGAAGAGGCATGACTACCTCCTACAACTGGGGCAACTTGCACATAGTGGCTTATACTTGGGCCAAAAAAAAAAAAAAAAAAGTTGTTATTTTTAAGTCTGTGTAGGAAAGCAGAAATGAAAAAATACAGCCCACACACACTTGGCATGTCCCTCTTCGCCCTTTTAAAATTTGAAGCATGACTTCTCCCCGATGCAACCTGAAGGTGTCAATGTGCTTACCACAAGGTACACTCAGGTTCCCACCAAGAGGAGATGAGTGTGTGATTTTTGTACTCGTGTAGCCGATACCTGAGCAACTCAAAGGTCAGGGGCACTGACGCCCCACAGTCAAAAAATCCACAGGTAACTTTTAACTCCCCCCAAATCTTAACTACTAATAGCCTACCGTTGGCAGGAAGCCTTACTGATAGCATGCATAAGCAGTGCACCAACACATACCTGGTATGTTCTGTGTATTGCATACTGTATTCTCACAATAAAGTAAGCTGGAGAAAAGACAATGCCATTAAGAAAATCATAAGGAAGGGAAAACATGTTCACTCTTCATTACGTGCAAGTGGATCACCGTAAAGGCCTTCATCCTCATCATCTTCATGTTGTTTTAGGCTGAGGAGGAAGTGGAGGGGTTGGTTTCCTGTCTCAGGGGTGGCAGAGGAGGAAGAACCTCCACATACAAGTGGACCTGCCTAGTTCAAATCCACGTTGTTCAAAGGTCAACGGTGCATTCGATGTTTCCCTTTTCTCCCCTACAACGCGTGCGTGGGGATTGCATTTTATCACGACTCTTCTCGTCTTTTTCAGCAGGGGAAGGATGCCCTCGGAGTGAGTGCCATGGCACCCAAGAGATCATTCTTCAAATATATTTATATTTTAAGTGGGCTCACCGCTAAACACGCTTTCCTCTTGTCAGCCGGGTGAGCTTTATCTCATAATTCTGTAACCATATTTGTTTTAGACGGTCATGATGTATGTTGAGTGTGGAAAGGGATTTACTGGAAATTATGCAAAGCTTTGTAGCTTCAGGATTTCTGGGCCACTTGCTACTGCCGCCGTCTCATAAAATTTTATACGTGAAATATAGGACGAATGACACAACCACCCAAACCAGTTTTTTTTTCCTTTCCATTTATTTTAAATGATTAAAGATGGGATTATGGCAGTTGCAGGAAATGGAATGCATTAAACATTAAAAAAATGCTTAGATTCCATCTAGGTATGCCTGTGTACGTTCGTTCATGTGTGAGTGTGCATGTGTACGCACAAAAATACGCATGCTCTATAACAAAGACTTAATTGACCTCAGAAATGAAACTGCTATGTAGAAAATGGTAATTTGACACAAGGCATCACCACTCCTAGGGAACCTCTTGAAAGAATTGAGAAGTGTCATGAGACATACAGTATTAAAATAGGAAATACAAAACAGTCTTCAAATTGCTTAAATCATAGGTAAATCCATGATACGAGACATGCAATTCTGATATGTCTAATCTGGATTATTATTTTTAAGGGATTTTTTTCCAAATCAAGGGGCTCTTTGAAGCATTTTCTACATTCAGTTTTTCTCTTTGGAGACCCCAATTCATAACGGTGAGTGCAAACCATTCATATTTAGGATTTCCCCTTTTCTTCCTCTATACAAGCTCCAGATTGCAATAAAATGTCTTAATCTCTGGTTAAGATATTTAGGGCAAAGTCTAAAAGTTATATAAACATTAACCTTTACTTTAACCAAAGTATACCAGTATGCCTGAACCCTCCTTTCTTTCCCCTCTCCCCAAAATTATTTCTGAAAAAGAGGCAAAAAGCTAGCTGACTTCTCAGATGTCTAAGGATTTAAGATTTTTCTACTTTAGTGAATAGGAAAAGTATAAACCAAGGAAAGCAGTGCTGTTGCCTTAGGAACTGGTACCTTAAAGAGGATCAAAGACTAAAAATACTACGACAAGGCTCAACATCTGAAAAAAAAATCACTATTTCTGTCTCCTCTTCTCCAAACACATAGCAAAACCGTACGATTTCCTAGGAAAAAAAAGTATCCCAAGACTGACTTCCCCTTAGATGGTTTTTAACTTCGGTAATTTTGCGCTTAAAATTTCAAAACGCAGCCGTGTTTTCCGTGGGCGATAATAATTGCGTGTGCAGTCACATCAGAGATGAACGGAAGACCCAATACTATTTTTGCGTGTTAGGAACAATTCACCCCCGCTTCATTCGCGATGGTGAATGCTCCAGCACTTTGGACTTCAGCGCTCAATCATTTTTGACACCGCTGAAGAATTTAGCGCAGGGCAAGCTTCTTCTGACCTCAAAGAGCTTCTTGGCAACCTCAAAGATCTTCATCTCTCAGAATGTGATAACATTCCCTCCCCACTGAGATAGTGGGTCTTCCCGCTGCCACCATGACTTGACCATGACATGAACCAGGTGAGACATGAGCGTGATGTTGCCCCATGAGGTAGTTGAAGCGCTCAGGACAGAGGGCTGGAGTTTCTCTGTGCACATGCACGACTGTACCAACAGGTCAAGCCATCTTTCTACAACTCGAGATCCCACCATCTGACAAATCTTTGTGACCACACCACATCCAGGGCACTGGGAATTCTTTGGGGGGGCAGCATACCCGCTTCACACGGAAGAGAACACGCTTTAGCACGGCGGGTTATGCCAAGAATGAATGGGGTTCCTGTCTTGGTTGAGTTTTTCTCAAAGGGATCTGGATGTCTTCAGACGTTCGCTGGTGCTGAAAGGGAAGGTGAGAAGAAGAAAGTCATAGGTGGGACCAAAAAACAAAACAAAACAAAACAAAACAGGTATTAAACAATTGTTAAAAATGCCATATCTGGGAGCTAAAAAAGTTGATGTCATAGAAGTAAAGAGTACAACAGAGGATAATAGGGGCTAGAAAGGATAAAGGTAACAGAGAAGAGAGAAATTTGTTGAAGGATACAAAGTTACACCTAGATGGGAGGAATAAGGTCTAGTTTCCTACACCACTGTAGGATGACTATACTTAACAATAATATGTTACATAGTTTCAAATAGCTTAGAAGGGGGATATTGAATGTTCCCCACACAAAGAAAAGATAAACATGTGAGATGACAGATACCCTAATTACTGTAATCTGATCCCTTTATATTATTATACATATTGCAATGGCGCTATGTACTCTGTGAAAAGCTATAATTATTATTTGTTGATATGAAAAATTAAGTTAAATTTAAAAAGTTATATTTGAGGAAAAATATTAGTTTTTAAAACATTATTTGTTTTTATATGATTTGTCATTTTTAAGTGTTTAGACCATCTGAAATGAATTGAGTAATTCTCTTCTTGGTTAACATTAATATTTGTATGAATCCTTTTTAAATATTTTATATATTTATTTATCTATTCACAAGACAGGGTCTTGCTCTGTCACTCAGGCTGGAGTGCAGTGGCGTCATCATAGCTCACTGCAGCCTCCAACTCCTGGGCTCAAGCGATCCTTCTGCCTCAGCCTCCCAAGTAGCTGGGACTACAGGCACGTGCCACCACGCCTGGCTAATTTTCCTATTTTTAGTAGAGACGGGGTCTCACTCTTGCTCAGGCTGGTCTTGAACTCTCAACCTCAAGTGATCCTCCCGCCTCAGCCTGGTCTCCCAGCGTGCTGGAATTACAGGACTGAGCTGCCACACTTAGCCTGAGCTCTTTTGTTATTATTATTATTAATAATAATAAATATGGTCTCATGGGTCTTTATAACCTCTGAAGTGGGTGATGTTATTTGCTCCATTTTAGAAAGTAAAAAGCAAAGCATGATGCTCAAATATCTACTTTAAGTGACAGACATTTGCTGCCATCTATGTAGCTCCTCGGTTTCCATAACTCTCTCCCAACAAGGTGGGCAAGGATACCATGTACACCATCCTTTAGGAGAGATAGAACATTCTTGACCTAGCTTGGCATTGAGGGCAGACAGCTGGGGTTCCTTGACATGAGCCTGGGACCCTAGAGCTGAGTTCACAGGGTCCCTGACTTCCTCTAGACACCAAACTCTACATGGACACGCTGTGCATATATTTTCTAGATGGTGCGCAAGTTCTGTAATCAGCGAGGTGACATACACCCAGGACACACGGAGAGGTCATTTTCCACCTTGAAGAGGTCCCTCCAAAGGCTGTATCACCCTGTCTGCATCTTCCTTCCTTCTGAGCTCAGGAACTTTAAGGGAAGGGAAGATAAAACCTCACGCCTGGAGATACTTGGTGAAATTCTCACTAAACTATAATTGAGAAATGATACAGATTATGTATCAGGTAGCAGCCACAGGGCACAAACAACCCTCAAAACACGACATCGCTTTAACAAAAAAGTGCCTCCACTTCAGATAAACTAAGGGGGCATGATGCACATTTTAGAAACCCCACCTGTTTTGGAGACTCAACCGGCCCTTGTCCCGACAAAACTATTTACACGAACAAGGCAGCTGGCCTGCAGGCTGTAGTTTGCCAGTTTGATTTTCTTTTTAAAATATCACACTAAAATATTAGTCTTGATTACTGAGTTTGTTGGTGTGCCCTTCCCCCTACCAAGCCAGCCTTGCATTTTGTCCTGGGGGACACCAGGATCTCTCTCTCTGCTCACCCCATTCCAGCCTGGCTTAATGAATGTTTACAAACAGCGGCCACAGATGCCGCCAAAATTAACTCGTGGTGTCTCTTTCATGGTACCTCATGTTACCAGGGCATTAATTAAGGCTGTTTTCCAGAATCTCAGTTTCCCCCCTAAATTTTCAGGGTGGGACAGTTGTGTAGACAGAAGCTTGCCCCAAAAGGATGCTGATTAGTACCACCCATTGGCCAGCAGAGGGAGCCCAAGGGCAGGTTTTTACGATTTTGAGGTCAAACACCCATTCTAAAAAAAAAAAAAAAAAGACAAGGGTAATAGGATTCTTCTGTTTCTTGTTTTCTCCAGGGACATAAATGAAGTGTGGGGTCAAGGCTTCCCCCCCGGCAAACCCCACACAGATTCTGACATGGGTGGTCTGAGAACCAAACCTCCAGAGATCCTGAGATAAAAATATGAGTCACTGTTTCTTCAATGAAACATCCTCACTCTCTCTCCTCCGACGATTGTTTCCGAGATATCTTTAAGGGAGTCCTTTGCTCTAACCCAGGAGCCAAGACCCATTACTGAGCTGGGAAGCCACAGGGCACCTCTATTTTCTCCCTAGTGTCTGGGTTTAGCCTCTGAAGTCGGACAAAGGCTTATCATTTCGTGCTTTTGTAGTTTTCCTTGGGAGTGAGGACAGTGCAAAAATTTCATGTTCAACCCCGGTGTTTTCCCTGACTCAGCTGTGGTTACAATTTCAGCAAAAACAAAACGCAATGGAACCACACTGGGCCAGCTGAATGCAGCCCCCATGCTTATAAATCTTCCAGTCTACGTTAGTCACTTAAGATCCTTGGTAGTCAAACCAAATCTTGCAGATCAGAAAGAAACAGGTAAAAAATAAGTAAAAAAGGATAAGCATTCTTCGTTAAAACTCATGTGTTAGTTTCTCTCAATCTTCCGCGTGTACATAAAAATCCCAATTTAAAATCACTTCGTAGCCTGGGCGCGCTGGCTGACGCCTGTCATCCTAGCACTCTGGGAGGCCGAGGCGGGCCGATCGCTCGAGGTCAGGAGTTCAAAACCAGCCTGAGCAAGAGCGAGACTCCCGTCTCTACTAAAAATAGAAAGAAATCAGCTGGCCAACTAAAAATATATAGAAAAAATTAGCCGGGTGTGGTGGTGCATGCCTGTAGTCCCAGCTACTCAGGAGGCTGAGGCAGGAGGGTTGCTTGAGCCCAGGAGTCTGAGGTTGCTGTGAGCGAGGCTGACGCCACGGAACTCACTCTAGCCTGGGCAACAACTCGAGACTCTGTCTAAAAAATAAATAAATAATAAATAAAATCACTTAGTTAGGCAAAGCACCCAGAAATAACATAGCTAGTGAAATACACCAAAAAGCGTTTTTTTTTTTTTTAAAAAAAGCTAGGTTTTATAAGTAGGAAATGAATGGTTTGAGCCACACTTGCCGTTGGTCCTGAGGCAGTTCCCCCTCCTGTTCATTTTGAAGTAGCTGGCGGCCGCGCCCAGCAGGGTCACTACCACCACGGACACGATGGGAGACACGATTTTTGCCACCATGTTGCCTGTAGGTGTTGAGAGAGAAAGCAAGCTCACCTGAGAAAAGCACAGCCAGCAGGGGAAACGCCGCTTGTTTTAAATAACTTCCCTATCACATCCCCACCCACTCTTGTATCCACTGGGAAAAAGAGCAAAAAAAAAAAAAAAAGAATCTTTTTTTAGGAAACGATTCTGTTTTCACAAAATGCAAAGCTTGTTAACCACATCTTACCTATCCAGGACGGCTTTGCACAGAGGAGACACCTGGCATTTGGTTTGCTGAATTTGATCGACTTGCACACTTTTAGATATGAGACATTTTCCCATGCCAAAAAAATATATAATATATATATGTTCTCAATAAAAAAGTGCCAGGCAGACCTGCTTTCAAAGGCCTGCGGGGGCTTTGGATACAAGCACGCGCCAGACACAGAGCATCGTTGAAGCTTCCAAGGCAAAATTACTACAAGGCTTTGGTGACTCGGCACAAAGAACCAAAGAGGGAAACCTTGGGGTAACACGACTTAAAAAAAAAAAAAAAAAAAAAAAAAAAGGGAAGAAGAAATGAAATCATTGTTTCGATTTGAAATAATGTGCCCCTCCCCCTTTGCCCGCCCCCGGCTGCCATTGCATGCCTTGTATCGGACTGGGTGGAACACCTGGGCCAGCACCTGGCCTGGCAAAGGTGATGGATGTGTGGCTGACCCACAAATGGGGCTGCCGTGTTAGGTGGAAAAGAATTATGACAGAGCGTGAAAATCTGCTCTACGTCTGGCAGCCCCTCCTCACCCTGCCTCCTGGGGCGAGACTGGCTGCCTTCTACTCTTCCGCTTCCTATATCCACACCCGCTGCATTTCCCATGGAGAGGTGGGGTCCACGTCTTCTTCCCAAGAATCTAGGCTTTGGCCAAAGCACTTCGGCGGAAGTGCAGCTGAGCCACTTCTAAGCCCGGGCACTCTTGTCCGCATCCTCTTAGGACCGTGCCTGGCTGTCACGTGATCCAACGTACCCCGGCCTCTGGGAGGCACGGGAGAGCCCACGGGAATCTGAACTGATCCGTCCCACCTCTGGCCCCAGATACATGAGAAGACCCAGCCAACATGGCCATACATGGCCGGCCAGACCTGCAGCCGACCACAGACAAGGAAGCACGATCAGAGGCCATCAGAATGGATGGTTTTAGCCCAAATTGATGACTCACTCGATAGTGATCGCAATAAATAGTTGCTGTTTCCAGCAACTAAGTTTTGGGGTCTTTCGTTACGCAGCATAGCTGACTGATACATGCCTCTTTCCTCTCTGCCATTCCACGGCAAATCAATACAAGTGCCATCAATTCTCACTACCCAGTTGGCCCTCTGCACTGACCTCTTTTTTTCTACCTCCCCTGCCTGGACTCTAACTCAGCTGGCCTGTTCATCTCCTTCCCACAGACGAACTGTCCTTAAAGCCGGTCTCCCAGAGTCTTAGTGGCCTCAGATCTGTTCTTCACATACGTGTGAAGACGGGCAGGCTCTTTCCTACGGAGATTGTATGAAGTGCAGGCTCCACCAGCGTCTCCCCTGGCCAGCCCTGTGTGCTGGTCACAGACAGGGGAGTCACTGTGGTGCCCGCAGAGGTCTGGGGACCCCCAGCCATCACGCAAAGCCTTGCTCGGAAAGCTAAGAGGCATCTTGTAGCCCTTGCCTCCCCTCCCTCTGGACTCCCGTCAATCCTATTCTGAACCTCAGACAGCCTCGTCCAGAAGGCCCGTTACACGCAGAGGCACTAAAAGCGCTACGCAGAAGTCGTGAGGCTGGGATCAGGCATGCCTGCACGGCCCCTCCCCCAGAGAGGAGCAGCAGCACGTGCTTATCAACGACCGGGGCGACTGAGTCAGTCGGTTACCTTGGGGATTGCCGTATGTCGAATGTTCGTCTCCACCTGCAGGGGGGAAAGGACACACGTGTGAGCTTATTAAGCAGGGCTCGCTGAGTGCCTTCTGTGGCCGGGCGTGGCCGAGCATGGGAGAATGAGCACAGCATGCAAGAATCCCCGTTTTCTCAGGGTTTGCGTTCTCGTCGGGGAGGCAGGACAGGCAGGCAGCACGGGGAAGGGGCAGTGAGCAGCCACGTGCAGCGTCTAACGGGGACAGGGGACCGGGAGCTACAGGGAGGGGGCGGGCAGCTTTCGTTTCAGGGGTGGGGATTATACACACATGTGCACATGCAACACACACAGGCAAGATAAGCACATGAAGAGGACGCATGCATGCACATACCCACAGGCATGCACGTGTGCACACTCACACATACATCACACAAACACACACATGCACATGCATGTGCAACACATAGAAAGACAGGCACATGAAGAAGAACACTTGCATGCATAAACCCACATGCACACTCTCTCACACACAACATGTGAATGCAAATGCAACATGCAACACACATACACGTGCATACATGTGTGCAACACAGGCGCACATACATGTGTGTGGACACATATAGGCAATATACACACAACACAAGCTAACATGAGCATGCATGCACATTCACATGTATGCGTGCATGCACACATGATCCTTCACATATGTACATGTGTTGCATGCACACATATACAATGTGTACACATGCATGCACACAGACAAATGCATCCATGTTTTTATGTGCACAGTTGCTCACATGTGTGTATACAGTGTACGTGCACATATGCATGCACATGGAAATCCCCACATGCATGTGTGCCTGCACATGCCCACATGTATGCATGCAAATGCACACACAGGAAATATGCACACACATGCAACACCAGCACAAATGTGCACACGTGAATAATCTACACGTGTGCACATACATGCGCACACATGCATAAACATGCACGCTAACACTCCACACATGTACACAATTATGCAAAATCCACATGCACATGTGCACACATGCATACATGCATATACTCACAACACAGAGACACACCCGGGTGCAGGCACATATGCACACACGCATGCACACACACAGTGACACCCGTACATGGGCACAGTTCCTTTCACGAAATTAAGGCCCTGCGGCATGCAAGTCGCCCCCTCAGCAGTGATGGCGGCTGAACACACACACAGTGGGGAGCTGGGTGCCCGCCCAGTCCCCACGCACGGACAGCAGCAGCAGCCTCCCGCCCGCGCCCACACAGCGTGCCAGGCTGAGTCCTTTACCATAGGTGTGGCTGTAGGGAGAGTTGGGTCTATAGCCACCTCTTCCTGCAGGGCGGAAAAGAGGCCATGAGACACCAGACATCGCTCGGGACGTCTCTATAACCTCACAGAAGTGGACAGCAGGTCGGCACCCCCGAAGCAGGACCCCGCCACACACACACAGGCTGCAGAGATTCCAACAGGGCGTCCCCACGCGGGGAAGGAGCGCCAGTGTCCTGTGGCCCCGCAGAGACTGTCCGCTTCCCCTTAGGCGAAGGTGCTCTGGGAGCACATCTTTGAGGGGCTGGGCGCCCGGCTCGGGCCTGCAAAAGCCTCTCCTCTGAAGTCGAAAAGAAAACCCCACCCAGACGGAGCAAGCATGAAACTAGAATCCCACGGAGACACGCGGCGTGAGTGGCGGCCACAGCCTACAAAAACTCGAATGAGACATCTCTGTGCTTCCTTCTCGTGTCTCAGGGGCAATTTTTAAAGACAGATTTCGTGATTGAAAAAGCAAAACGTTCGGTGCTGATTCTGAAGTGGGATCATTGGTGTGGGTATTATTTAAATATGGAGGCATATTTTCATGCTGAGATGACTCTTGTGAAGTGGAGGGTTGGTGTCACGGGCTGAATTACGTCTGCCCCAATTCATATACCGGAGCCCTGACCCCCAGGCCCTCAGACTGTGATGATATCTGGAGATGGGTCTTTAAAGAGGTGACTAAGGTAAACTGAGGTCACTAGGGTGGGTCCTGATCCAACAGGACCGGTGTCTTTATAAGAAGAGGAGATTAGAGGCCAGGCACAGTGGCTCACGCCTATAATCCTAGCACTCTGGGAGGCCAAGGCAGGAGGATCACTTGAGGTCAGGAGTTTGAGACCAGCCTGAGCAAGAGCCAGACCCTGTCTCTACTAAAAATAGAAAAATGAGCCGGGCATGGTGGTGCGTGCCTGGAGTCCCAGCTACTCGGGAGGCTGAGGCAGGAGGATCGCTTGAGCCCAGGAGTTTGAGGTTGCTGTGAGCTATGACGATGCCACTGCACTCTGGCCTGGGCAACAGAGCGAGACCCCATCTCAAAAAAAAAAAATAAGTAAATAAAATAAGCAGAGGAGACGAGGACACAGACAGCCACAGAGGGACGACCCCGTGAGGAGACAGGGAGGAGATGGCGTCTACACAGCCAGGAGGGAGGAGAAGCTCCTTCCAGGAGGGAGGACAGACTCAGGGCCCACCCTCCTCTGCCACGTGAGCTCAGCCCCGTGCCCCGGATACTCTGCATGCAGCAGGAACACGCCAAACACGCTCTGCCACCTTCAGGGAGGCGCCGGGTGACTCACGGCGCCACGCCAGGTTGCAGCCGGCTGGCACCTCGGGGCTCGTGCAGAGGCTGACTCAGCCTCCCCCTGCTCAGGGCAGGGGGCTGGGGCCCCGGCACACAAAAGAGCAGAATGGTCTTTTCAAAAACCAGACTTCAAAGCGAGCCCTGTGGCCCCTCAAATCTGGACTGCGGCCCCCGAGAACCGGATGAGCTCTGCCCAGCTGCGGTTTGCACTTGTCCCCGGACCTGCCCGTGAGCAGTGAGGTTTTGCAGCCATTTTGCCCCCAGGAGGCACACAGCATCTGCCAGGTGAGCTTTGAGCCACCCCTTGGGGGGTGGGGGGAAGCCTGACCTTCTTCCAGGCTTCTGCTTCGGGAAAAGCAGGGCGAACCTCATTTCCTGGGACAATAGGAGAGTATCTGGGCTTCTGAGAAAACCTCCGAGTGAGTCATTTCCTTCTAGCTCATGAATACCGCAAGGAGCAAAAGAACACGCTCTCAGGAGCCTCCTCACCGGGGGAGGGTTTTCACAGAATCCTGAGTGGGGTCACACTTCCCTCATGGCCAGGCTGCGGGGGCGTGGACACATCTCACAGTAACAGGCTCCGTGGACAGGTCCTGACCCCAGGTAAGGGTTACCTGCCACCCTGACGCTTGTCGGTCCTGCAGGGAGGCAGTTACAGGGAAGGGGCCACCCAGGGGGCCACAGACACCCACCCTCCAAGCGCACATTCGAGCGCCTCGTTTTGCCTTCGTTTTGCAAAACGGAGCTGCTGACAACGCCTGCTTCTAGAGGAGACCAAAACTAACGAGACTGCGGCCGGCAAAAGGGACTTCCTGCGTCGCAAACGTTCTGGACAAATGTTAGTTTGAACCAAAAACACAGCTACTGAATTTGCAGGAGGCGGGCAAAGCTCTCAACCAAAGGGAAACGTGAAGACTAAGATACCGGTTTAAGATTGATCCGCAGCGTGTTTGGCAGCTGTTGCTCTCCGTCCCCCCCCTCCCCCCCAGTTTGCTCCTGACGAAAGGAAATTTCAGGACGGGAAGATATCGGAGGGTTTTTAGGTCCTCTTGTCTCTTGCAGAAGATCTCAACCAAGAGAAGAACCTGCTTGTGGTTCCTGTGCTTTAATTCTGGGCGTAACAGCCACTATACGCTGTTTTTCTGAGCGAAGGTAGTGAGTTGCACTCCCAGAGAATTTCAGATTTCTTGCACGGTCTCCATCTAGTTAGTCCTGGGGTTCTGTGCTGCTTGTTTCTACCTAAGCAAAGGTGTGCGTGTGTGTGTGTGTGTGTGTGTGTGTGTACCTCCCTCCTGGGGACAGGCACAGGAGAGCAGTTCTCAGAAGACCAGACACCAGCAGAGAGACCGCACACCAGACACCCCAGGTACAAGACACGAGATGGACAAGTAGGGTCCCTGGAAATGCCACCCCGGACCCTCCCACAAACCGGGTGCCCGAATTTGGATGTACCGTATGAGTTGCCGGAGCTGTCATAGTTGGGGTATCCACCACCGCCGCCGCCGCCTCCTGTTGGACAGAGAAGGTGCAGGTGAGGGGCGTCCAGCAGGCGTCAGTCTGTCCGGCTCACTGGGGGTGACAGCAAGTCACCCACCACCCCCCGGAGAGCCCCAAAGAGCAGCCCCCAGGGTCGGTCAAAGTGGCCCCATCTCATCTCCCTGTGGGGAAAACTGCCCGCCAGGACTGAGCTGTGGCTATCAAAATACCGTGTTTCCTGGAGAATAAGACCTCCCCATACAATAAGCCCCGGCAGGATGTCTAAGCATGTGCGCCATAGAAGCCCCACCCCGAAAATCAGCCCTAGTGACGGGCATGGCTGCACAGCGCGTCTGCACAACCCGTGCATGTCGTTTCGGAGCAGGAAAGAACACGAGCAGCCCTTCTCATCCGCCCCGTGAGAGCTCTAGTGCTCTACAGGAGAGATCGGGGCCGGTGGCTCTAAAGGAAACAGAGTCGCGAGACATTCACGATGGGATTTGGGGTCTGGAGAGTGAGGATGATGTTCCAGAAGAAGAGGACTTCACTCTGTTTGAATCAATGTAGATGGTTGTACCGTACTTAAAAAAGAAATAACACATCCCCTGAAAATAAGCCTGGGGTGTCTTCTCGAGGGAAAATAAATAGAAGACCCTGTCTTATTTTCGGGGAAACACGGTAACTTCCCCTTCCTGGAACAAACATTTACCCCAGTAGCTCCACATGAACTCGCTCCCGCAGGCCAGCTTAACTGGGACCGGCCGCCCCAGTGCAGAGTTTCCCAGATCAAAAGGATGCCCCAGCTCACGCTCCCAGTCATCCGTGTTCTCACTTTCTCCTTATTCAGAGCCAGTCATTTTTTTTTTTAATGGTCATTATTGTGATAAGCTCTAACCCAAAGCTATTTATTCTTTGCAAGCAAACACTTCGGAAAAGATGACCGGACGTGATCTGCTTGTCCGGACCAGCCACTTTGTGGGGTTTTGGGCAAGCCCGGCACCTCGTGGGCAATGAAACTGCAGAACCTAGTACGCCCGAACCTCGCACGCTCGAAAATAAGGCAGACAGCGTTACACGGCCCAGCCCAACGCTGCGTGCATTTGTCTCGTAGTTCCTGTATTTTCATTTGTGTATGAAGGACTCCTTGTAGGCATTCGCCTTCCAATTGGAGAGAAAACTTCATGTTAAAAGTTTGTTATATATGTCTGTCTGCGTATACAGAGATATAAAGTTGTACACGTATACACATATATCTAAAGGTATACATACATTTAAATAGAAAGGGACATATATATACATATACACAAAGAAATACACATACATATATAAAGGTATAATATACATGTATATATAATGGCATATAAACATATTTAAATATATATGCGCATACATATATACAGATATAAACATATGTGTATATAAGGCATGCATATACACACATGAAAATATATACATATATAAAGGTGTGTATACACATATACAAAGCCATTCATATACATATAAAAAGATATGTACATATGGAGATATAAAGGTATATATACATATATAAACATACACACATACAAAAGTATATACATATATAAATATATACATACACATTTAAAGATGTGTACATATATAAAGGTAGATAGGTACATACATAAAGAAATGTATACATATAAAGATGTATACCTAAGTATATATATATATAAGAGTGTATATATATTTATATACATGCATAAATATGCATAAGCATATTTATATGTATATATAAAAACATTCATATAAACATAAACATATATAGACAATACATAAAGGTATAAGTATAAAAGTATGTATATACACATATTACATAAAATATATACACATATATAAAGGTATATATATGTATATATAAAGGCAGGAACATACATATATAAAGATATATATAAATGCATATATATACACACGTAAAGTTGTATGTATACATATGTAAAGGTACATACATAGGTGTATAAATATATATGCACACAAAAACATCTACACATCATATATAAATGCATGTATACACATTAATTACAAAGTCTACATACTCACACAAAAATAGAAAGCTATATATAAATTTTAACACATTGACAGTCACACTAGAAAAAAAAATGTTTTTCCTGGGGGCAATGATGTTTTATTACAAAAACAGAATAAAAACTTCAAAAACAAAACAATCCTTTCTAACATCATGAAAATTCGTTACGTTTTACCGTTGTTTTCTGTGCGTGAGTGAC
This sequence comes from Microcebus murinus, assembly GCF_040939455.1. Lineage (NCBI taxonomy): Eukaryota > Metazoa > Chordata > Mammalia > Primates > Cheirogaleidae > Microcebus > Microcebus murinus. The sequence goes on along the minus strand of NC_134136.1, from coordinate 80,777,569 downwards.
GCTCAACTTGGAAAATAGTTCACGTTTCTCCCAAGATGAGGAGACGTGTGAGTTACATACGCTTCACGAGGCGCCGGGTTCAAAACTAGCGTGAGTTAAATACAACTCACACAGCAGTTCATGTGTTCTACGCACCCACCCACACACACACAGAGGTTTCTCAGCACGCATGCACAAACGCACGTCTGTACGCATGTCAATGCACACGCACACCCACCCATACTCAAGTCTGTACAGAAATGCACAGTTTCCCCATGGAATTCCAAGCTCCACCTGCTCTCTTTCCCGTTTCCATGCACTGCGTAAATCTCGAGGGGTGGACAGGTGCTTACACCCCGAGCCCCACACACAGCGCAGGGGGACCCTCTGTGTCCTCATCTGCGTCCGCCGAGGCCGGGCGTCCCTCCCCCGAGACCTCAGGCCTGTCCGCCCACCGTCTCCGGGCCAATCTGGGGGTCCCCCCCACCACCACCCCAAGCGGCTGGGCCCTACCTGCCGGCGGCCTGGGCTTCGGCCTGGGCGGGTAGCGTCCGTCGTCGCGGTCCACGTCGTTGAAGTAACCTGTGGGGCAGAGCACGCGGCACTCGTGACTCAACCTCCCCGCGGGGCCCTTCCAGCCCGTGTCCGCGCCGGGGCTACCCGGGCACTTTGTGGACAGGAGGATGCTAAGACCAGCGGGCTTCTTCCTGGGGCGCCCGTGGGCACCAGAAATCGAGTCCCCGGCGCGCGCAGGGCGCTCAGACCACCCGCGGAGGGGTCTCACGTTGCGGCGTCTGCACGACTCCTGGCATTATCTCCTGCTCAAAGCCCTTGCGGGGGGTGGGGGGGCTGACCTTGATCTGGGATGACGCTTACGACCTGGTATCCTTGCGCCACCTGGCCAGCTCCCCCTTGAAGTCCCAATGCACCGCCCCTTACTCTTTCCCCGGCTACCCCAGGCGCCTCCCTCTCAGGGCCTTGGAGCGCACGGTCCCTGACTGATACTGCACCTGTCCAAGCATGGCTCCCTGCTCAGCGCCTCCTGACATGGAACTCCACCCTGTTTCCTCCCCAAGCGCCAACGATGCCCCCCCCTGGGGAAAAGGGGTGTCCAGACATCCTCAGAATCCACCCTGCCAGGGCTTTCTCAACAATCCACCAATTGCTTGCTCCCAACCTGCCCTTCCTAAATCATCTCTCGGTGCCCTGGTTTTTAAACTTCCCACGGCCGCGTTCACCTGTCCCCCCCTGCCTTCCAGGGGTGTGTGTTTCGGGCCCAGCTACGTGGAACCAGAACGACATCTAAGAAGACCTCTTTCTAGTGGTTCCTGAAATCCACAACCAAGTCCTGGACTCCTGTCTTTCCTGTTGGGTCCACCACGCAAGAGTCACTTCGTCTTTGGACGTCCCTAGGAAATGCAGGTGGAGCTCTCTCACCCTAACGCCAAGGGGTTACCAAATGTGTGAAAGGCAAAAGGCAGGGACTTCACGGAATACCCAGGTCCCGTTCTGACTCCCCAGCAAAATAATCTCTGTCCACAAGCAGTTGGTCCTTCGCCTCGGAAATTAGAATTTTAAGTCGTCACCCACAACACGTGGCATCCGAACACCTCCGGAGTGGACCTTGCCTCTTAAGAAGTGTCCATCACAAGGCCGGGCGCGGTGGCTCACCCTGTAATCCTAGCACTTTGGGAGGCCGAGGCGGGCGGATCGCTCAAGGTCAGGAGTTCGAAACCAGCCTGAGCGAGACCCCGTCTCTACCAAAAATAGAAAGAAATTAATTGACCAACTAAAAATATACATACAAAAAATTAGCCGGGCATGGTGGCGCATGCCTGTAATCCCAGCTACTCGGGAGGCTGAGGCAGTAGGATCGCTGAGCCCAGGAGATTGAGGTTGCTGTGAGCCAGGGTGACGCCACGGCACTCACTCTAGCCTGGGCAACAAAGTGAGACTCTGTCTCAAAAAAAAAAAAAAAAAAAAAAAAAAAAAGAAGTGTCCATCACAGATAGGTATTCCCCGTCCAATTCACGGAGACCTGTTTCCAAGAAGGCGAGACTGATTTCCTGGGGTGCAGGGGACTATGGGCTTCGATCTGATCCTCAGATTCCAAGGATCTACGTTCCTGTCTCCCGTTTCAGATCTCGTTTTTTCTTGACGGCTAACCCGGTCTCTCTCTCTCTCTGGCCACGGAGTTTGAACGAGTGAAACTTCCAGGGAAGTTCCAGATGGGGCAGAAGGAAGGAGGTCAGGAAATTTCACCCCAGAATATAACTCCTTTGTAGAAAGAATATTTGGGGTTGCAGGACCCTTGAGATTAACAGAGCCTGGCAGGGGGATTCCCCTCTATCTGCACCCTGACCCTAACCCTAAACCGCACCGACACGATCCAAAGGTCAAAGGGTACCACTGGCTTTCATCCGTCTCTACCTGTTATCTCCATATATCGTACGAAAAGGTCAAGAATGCAACCAGACCAGGCGCAAGTCGTTTAAAACATGACACCTGTCTCTCGTGTTAACGGCACAAGTCAATCTGTTCCCCATGTACTCATCCTCTCCAGCAATGCCTTAGCTACCTACCCACCCCATATGCCTCCCCTCCTCCACAAGGTGCTCAGAAAAATATCTGGACTTCACCGGGACACCGCATAATCTCGGTGCCTTCCAAAAGCAGCTGGGTCTTTCACCATGGAGACTAGAATTTTTTTTTTCTTTTCTTCAATACCCACCTTCACGTTTTATCCTTATCATCTTCAGAGAACGTAAGTGCCTTATAAGCAACACGTGGATTGGTTGTAAACAAATAGGAAAGTCGGTATTTTAATAACAGGATGCATCAACGGGTACTTCTTGAAGCCACATGAAATTGCCGCTTTTGTAGGTTAAAAATAGTCGAAGTTGGCAATTCCATTATGGTTAAGCCTAATGTTTTAATGGCTCGCATGTTTAAACTTTCTTTTTTCCTTCGTTTCAGAATATTACGGGGACACGCACACATTTTGGTTGTATCAGTTGCTTTTGCACAGTTTGAGTCGAAGTTATCAGCGTGCCCATCCCCCAGAGAGTGTGCACTGTACCCGTTAGGTGTGAATTTACCCATCCCTCCTACCCGCTCCCACTTGCTTGGTTTCCAGTGGCTCATATGGAGATTAGAATTTTTAAGTCACCAAATGATAAGTTGCATCCAAACACTTTGGAAATGGGTCTTAAATACTCACTACCTCCGCCGTTGTCGGAATGGCCAGGCTGCGGGTGAGGCGGCGGCCTCGGCCTGGGGTAGATATCTGTGGGAAAACAACACAGGTAAATGTGTCAGGAAAATAGTGTGACATCTTTCGGGTATGATCCATCTATAAATAAGAATATCAAAATACAAAAAAGGTGGAACTGTTTTATTTACGTTCACGTCCCATAGCTTTTGTCCGGCCTTTAAATCATGCTGCTGTCAACAGAAAAGAAGCCAAACTCTGTAAAGTAATGTAAAGAGGTTTATTCTGAGCCGAATTTGAGGACCACGGCACGGAGCCACGCCCGGGGAAGCCTTGAGCAGGTGGACTGGCCGTGGCTGGGTCACAGTTTGGTTTCACACAGTTCAGGGAGAGACAGGTAAACTCATAAATCAATACGTGGGAGGCGGACATTGGTTTGTCCCGAAAAGGTGGGACATCTCGAATCGGGGGCTTACAGGTTACAGGTGGGTTTAAAGACTCTTCAGCTTGTAATTGGTTGAAGACATGAAGCTTTGTGTAAAGGCTGGGAATGTTTTAAGATAAGGAAGTGTGTTAATCAGAGACAAGCCACCGAACACGTATTTGCTGTGTAAACTGAGGACCTGCAGGAGTGACTTGCACGGCCTCAGCCTGTCACTGAGTCACCAAGGATGTCCCCAAGAAGGGAGGGGTGTGAAGGGGCAGGTCTGACCTCCCTCCTCCTGGCCAGAAACTCAGTTTTAGGGCGTCCCCTTGGCCAGGAGGGGGTCCACTCAGTCAGCTGGTGGAGGGAAGCCTTAAGACTTTATTTTAGTTTACATAGCCAACATTGACATGAACACTTCGAAGCATAAAACTTTTAGAAACCACTGTCACTTCTGTGCCCGGAATCTCCCCACCTGGTCCTTACGGTGAGACGTCTACGGCTCTCTGAAACGAACAGGGTGTGGAAGCTTTGCCGTGGACGCCCCGATGTTTAGGGACATTGCAAACGCCAGCACTGTTTACAGAAGTGAGTCACCAATAATCGGATGAGAGCCTCTGACCTTTTGGCAGTGTGTTTTATTTCCACCTTGCTTGGATACATCCTCTCATTTGAACTTTTTTTTTTAAAAAAACTTGCGTGCTTGATGTGCTCCATCTATATTTGAAGAAGCCACTTGTCATCTGACAACGCATCGCCTCGTCCCTCCTGTCTCAGCTTGGATGTCCTCTGACCCTATGTGAGCAGCGGAGATTAGAAAAATCGATGCAAGCTCTTTGCACACCAACCTGCACCAGCGTGTTTGTGTCTCAGGCTGGAAACTGTGTTTTCCGCACCAACTTTATACTCCTGGTACCAGCACTCACACTGCCTGGCAGGTGCTCATTTGCTTGACGTTATGAGCGAGGTCCCTGTAATCCAGGGCAAAAAAAAAAAAAAAAAAAAAAAAATCAAGGACTTAAAGTCCTTCTTCAGGGCACTGGAAATCCGGGTCTAGCATTACTGCCCGGGCTTTCTGAGTTTCAGGTGGTCGTCATGAAGTCCCACGGACCAGGCGGCTCGAACAAATGACATTGAATCTCTCACGTCCTGCAGGCTGGAAGTCCCAGATCCAGGTGTCTCGGGGCTGCTTCCTCCTGGGTCCTCTCTCCCGGGCGTGTAGACGCCGTCCCCTCCCTGTGTCCTCACGGGGTCGTCCCTCTGTGCCTGTCTGTGTCGTCGTCTCCTCTGCTTATAAGGACACCAGTCCTGTTGGATCAGGGCCCACCCTGGTGACCTCAGTTTACCTTAATCACGTCTCTAAAGACCCATCTGCAAACACAGCCGCCGTCTGAGGTCCTGGGGGTGGTCAGGGCGGTAGCATGTGAATTTGGAGGGAGGCACAGTGTAGCCCACGGCAGCTTCTGTCAAGTGGTTCTGTCAATAGCTTCTGTCAATTGTCACAATTGGTTCCTCTTGTTAGGCTGGGACGAGGAGGAAGGGGAGCAGGTGCCATGTCTGGGGTGTCACCGAGGGGCAGGTGGCACTAGGAGATGTTCCGTCCACAGTAGGAGGGACAAGCTGACCAGAGGGGGCTTCCAAGGAGGGACGGATGACATATCCGGGGGGGGGGGCTCCCAAGCACTGGACAGGTGTCTGGTCTACGACAGGGCGTCTCCAAGCACGGACCAACCGGAAAGAGGCAGGAAGGCCACGACATGGAGACATGACCAAGGCCACAAAACATGGTCTCTGGAGCACGCGTACACGCAAGGTGACAGTAAACTCAAGTGACCCGCCCTCACTAACACAGTCAAAATCACACCCACCTGCACCATGACAGTTCGCAAGTACCATGGCAACCCCTGGAAATCTCCTTACAAGGTTAAAAAACGGGGAAGGTCCCCAGTTGTGGGAATTCTCCACCTTTTCCCAAGAAAAAGCATGGATATTCCACCTCCCCACTTCACATATTATTAGGGCATCAGCATAGCAAACAGAGCCTGACCCTGGGGTGACGCCGTTCCTCGTTGGAGCAGTCCGCTCTCTGCTGACTTGGAGATCATGCCGCCGTACTTTCTATAGTCTGCCTCCGAACTCAGGGTCTCCTCCACTCGCTGGGGTTCACCCGTTCCTTCTCCAGAATGTTCTATGCCTCAGTAAACTTGGGCGCTGCACCTGCCGGCGTCTGCTTAGTTTGCTCACTTGCTCCGTGGACGCGGTACCAGGGACCAGTCTTCAGCACCGGCCATGCGCGGTGGGTGTCAGGCTGGAGAACTAGGGAACCCCACTGGGGTCTCGCAGACGGGCAGGTGCACACCGAGTCCACGGCCGGGCTGCACGGCACCGGGGAAGCCAAGGAAAAACAAGCGCGATCCAAGAAGGCACAGACGGAAGAGACCCTCGGGTTCCCCTGGGTCTGATTCTGCAGGCACGAGACCGCCGGGTTTTAAGGATGCCCGGAGCCGCCCTAAATTGCCCGCCGGGGGCATGGTGGCTTCCTATAAATCCAACAGCTGTCTGTATAAAGTCACTACCCTGTTTCCCCCAAAATAAGCCCTCCTCATAAAACGAGCCCTAGCAGGATGTCTAAGCATGCGCGCAATAGAAGCCCCACCCCGAAAATCAGCCCCAGTGACGGGCGTGGCTGCGCAGCGCATCTGCACAACCCGTGCGTGTCGTCGCGGAGCGGGAAAGAAGACAAGCAGCCCTTCTTATCCGCCCCGTCGTGACAGCGACTGTCCCAGAGGTGGCCGGAAAGGTGCGGGCAGCCCCACCAACAAGGTCGGCTCCCCCTGTCCGGTCCCGGCCATCCTGTGCGTGCTGCAGGCTGAGGCTTTGGGGGGAAAATAACACACCCCCTGAAAATAAGCCCTAGCTAGGGTGTCTTCTTGAGGAAAAATAAATATGAGACCCTGTCTTGTTTTCGGGGAAACACGGTACAGGGAGAAAGAGAAAGAGGACAAAGAAAGACCCAGAACTTTCCATCTGAAGGAACTTCTCCCAGGTTGCCCACCAGCGATTGCCTTCGTGGCCCAAGAGAATGTTCCAGCACGCCCCGTGTGGGAGGGACTTTTCATACTGCTCTCTGGGACTCCTCTTTCTTCCTTCCCCACCTCCACATTCAGGAGCCCAGGCTAGCATAGGACAAGCACTTGCTTTAGGGGGAATTTCTGTGCAGTGCCAATCATTCACTTCTAAGCCGCTTCATTTTTCCTCTTATCCAGGTGCATAGGTTGAGTTTGCTCCTCTGCCGCCGTTGCAAATACTCCAGCGTCTCTCGCTCCATATAAACGAATAATTCAGCACTTCGTGTTAAAGGCATCGCGTGGCTGGGTTTAAGCCCAGCGTGAACAGCAGTGCCATGAAGCAACTTCCCTCTGTCTCGGGGTGTGGGTCAGAAACCAGACCCCAAGTCCCAGGCGGTCGCTCCCCAAGGTTGCACCTCTCCTCCCTCCACCCGGCTTCTCCTGGGGGTGCCCGATTCACCCCAGACCCTCGGGATGACACGGCCGGCATGGTCAGATCGGCTCGGAAAACAGAGGGTCTGGGAGGACAGCTCCTAGCGCCTCCTTGACCCGGCGTGTCCGGGGGATTTGTGAGCAAGAAGCACTTCCCTCGTGCAAATACCCATCCATGCACGCTTTGCAAAAAAGCCACAATCCCGGGAGTGATTGTTTCTAAAAGACTGGGAGGAAGTGTTAGGAGAAAAGGTTGTTTTTGGTGTCGGGATGTTAATACCGTGTTTCCCCAAAAACAAGACAGGGTCTTATGTTTATTTTTCCTCAAGAAGACACCCTAGGGCTAATAAGCCCATCACTGGGGCTGATTTTCGGGGTGGGGCTTCTATTGCGCACATGCTTAGACATCCTGCTAGGGCTTATTTTGTGGGTAGGGCTTGTTTTGGGGGAAATACGGTATTGATTAAAAAGATTAGCTGGCGGTTTACCTGTCCCCTAAGGAATGCAGACATTGTCAGGTGCTGCTCTTCAATTAGGGTGTCATCTCCACTGGCCTTAGCCTCTATTTTTAAAGACACGTTGGTCGAGGAGATGAGTTTGTGTCCGTCTGGAGGAGGTGGGGCGGGACATAATAATATGTTGTTGGGCTGTGCAGAGTTTATAGCCAGAACGAGCCTCTGCTAGAAGCTTCTAGAAGCCCTCGTGACTCAGCTAGCTTCATGCATGCTCTGTCTAGCCAAATTTTAAGTGTTTAGGGTTGTTGAATTGCTGAGAACGTTATTGCTTTTTATTTCTCTAAATGGTGAATGTGCTACCGTGTTTCCCCGAAAATAGCACAGAGTCTTATATTTATTTTCCCTCGAGAAGACACCCTAGGGCTTATTTATTTTCAGAGTGTGTGTGTGTGTGTGTGTGTGTGTGTGTGTGTGTTTTAAGTATGGTGCAACGATCTACATTGAATCAAACAGAGTGAAGTCGTTTTCTTCTGGAACATCATCCTCACTCTCCAGACCCCGAATCCCATCCTGAATGTCTCGCGACTCTGTTTCCTTTAGAGCCACCGGCCCCGATCTCTCCTGTGGAGCACTAGAGCTGTCACGGGGCAGATGAGAAGGGCTGCTCGTGTTCTTTCCTGCTCCGCGACGACACGCACGGGTTGTGCAGATGCGCTGCGCAGCCACGCCCATCACTAGGGCTGATTTTCATGGCCACGCCCATCACCAGGGCTGATTTTCATAGCCACGCCCACCACCAGGACTGATTTCCATAGCCACGCCCATCACCAGGGCTGATTTTCATAGCCACGCCCATCACTAGGGCTGATTTTTCACAGCCACGCCCATCACTAGGGCTGATTTTCATAGCCACGCCCATCACCAGGGCTGATTTTCAGAGCCACGCCCATCACCAGGGCTGATTTTCAGGGTGGGGCTTCTATTGCGCACATGCTTAGACATCCTGCCGGGGCTTATTTTATGGGTGGGTCTTATTTTCAGGGAAACACGGTAAATGAATGAAAGCGGTGTCTGCCCAATTTTGGAAAAAATGCAGAAATTAAGGCGAAATGACCTAAAATGCACAGCGGGAGAGAGCTCTCTGTGAATGGGAAAAGCAACGGGATTTGGAGCACTGAAAACAAGTCAGAGAAAGCGCTTGTCCCTCAGCCCGACTCGATAAGGGAAATCATCCTCTGAGGACACTCTTGTGGTTTTCAGGTGTCAGAGAAAAGGGAAAAGGAAATTGTTTGTGTGCATTCCACTTGTTTGCTCCCTGCCAACGGTTAGGAATGGAACTGAGTTTCCTGCAAGGGACCTGTGGTATATGCATTTCAAAAGCAACCAACAAAAGGCAAAGGTCAGTTGTCAAACCGGATTTGGACAGAGGCTGAATGCTCATTTCTTACTTACTTCCACCCTGGTTGGGATTCTCGGGCTGCGGGTGGTACGGCGGGGGTTTCGGCTTTGGGTAGATATCTGCGGGGAAAACGACAGCACCGTGTTAGGAAAACAAAATTCTCTTTGCCTTAGGAGCAGCCCACAAAACAAACAGGTCAATGGGATCATTAGTTTTTTTTTTTCTTTGTTCCCATTTGCTGCTCCAGGTGACCACCGTCCGGCTAAAAATCACTTTAGCCCTAGAACCTCAAAACCTACAACTCAAAAAAAAAAAAAAACTTTCATTTTTGTCCCCAGAAGCTGGTTTTTCATGGCAAGAAGCTAGCGTAGCTGCTTGCCCTGAGGGTGACAGGTAATCCCAAAAGAAATCGATAAAGGACTGGTACGGGATAAACTCAGCAACAGCCCTGGTACCTGGGATGGTGCCGGGCATCCCACAGTCAGTTTGAAAGTGTTCTTTTCCTTCCTACCTTTTAAGGCACTGCCAGCTTGAATTAATACGGATCAGCTTTCCATTTTTATTTTTATTTATTTATTTTGAGGCAGAGTCTCGCTCTGTCACCCTGGGTAGAGGGCAGTGGAGTCATTGTAGCTCACTGTAGCCTCCAACTGCGATCCTCCTGCCTCAGCCTCCCCAGTAGCTGGGACTACAGGCATGCACCACCACGCCTGGGTCATTTTTCTATTTTTCGTAGAGACGGGGGTCTCGCTCTTGCTCAGGCTGGTCTCTAACTCCTGAGCTCAAGAGATCCTCCCCGGAATCCCAGAGTTGCTGAGATTACAGGTGTGAGCCATTGCACCCTGCCTAGCTTTCAATTTTTGAGAAGTAGGAAAATAGTCCACCCACATAAGAAGAAATTGCATTTGCAACGATTTTCTCTTTGCAAAATAGTAACTGATGTCTCACCAAACTCTTTCCCAGAGAGAGAGACCTGTGTCTCTCTAAATGATTAAAAAAAAAAAAATACTTTGCTACACAAGGATGTGCCCATAATCAACATATAGTCTTCTTCAGTGCGATTTCTCTCCTCCACTGATGTCCGATGCCAGCCCTGCCCCACGTCGGGTCCCCATTTGTCTATCCACGGCTGAGTCTGGTCTTCCTATTCAATCTACCCCTCACATATTCGTCTGCACAAATGCCAGACTGTCCTTGTCATTAGACTGTGCTGCTGTTCTTCAGTAGTATACACTTACTCAGCCGGGGAGTCAAAAAACAGCTAACAATTGAAGAATGTACTGTTTAAGCACAGACGTCTAAGAGAGAGAGAAAGAAAAAAGGAAAGGAGGGTAGGGAGTGAGAGAAGGAAGGAAGGAAGGAGGCAAGGAAGAAAGTAGGGAAGGAAGGAAGGAAAGGAAGGAGGGAGGGAAGGAGGGAAGGAGGGAAAGAGGGAGGGAAGGAAGGAGGGAAAGAAGGAGGAAGGAAAGGAAGGAAGGAGAAAGGGAAGGAGGGAAAGAGGGAAGGAGGGAAAGAGGGAGGGAAGGAAGGGAGGAGGGAGGGAAAGAGGGAGGGTAGGAAGGGAGGAGGGAGGGAAAGAGGGAGGGAAGGAAGGAAGGAGAAAGGGAAGGAGGGAAAGAGGGAAGGAAGGAGGGAGGGAAAGAGGGAAGGAAGGAGGGAGGGAAAGAGGGAAGGAAGGAGGGAGGGAAAGAGGAAGGGAAGGAGAAAAGGAAGGAAGGAGGGAAGGAAGAAAGGAGAGAAGGAGGGAGGGAAGGAAGGAAGGAAAGAAGGAGGGAAGGAAGGAAGGAGGGAGGGAAGGAGGGAGAGAAGGAGGGAAGGAAGGAGGGAGTGAGGGAGGGAAGGAGGGAGGGAAGGAAGGAAGGAGAGAAGAAAGAAGGAAGGAGGGAAGGAAGGAAGGAGAGAAGGAGGGAGGGAAGGAAGGAGGGGAGGAAAGGAGGAGGGAAGGAGGGAGGGAAGGAAGGAGGGAAGGAGGGAAAGAGGGAGGGAAGGAATGAGGGAAAGAAGGAGGGAGGGAAGGAAGGAAGGAGAAAGGGAAGGAGGGAAAGAGGGAGGGAAGGAAGGGAGGAGGGAGGGAAAGAGGGAGGGTAGGAAGGAAGGAGGGAAAGAAGGAGGGAGGGAAGGAAGGAAGGAGAAAGGGAAGAAGGGAAAGAGGGAAGGAAGGAGGGAGGGAAGGAGGGAAAGAGGGAAGAAATGAAGGAAGGAGGGAGGGAAGGAGAAAAGGAAGGAAGGAGGGAAGGAAGAAAGGAGAGAAGGAGGGAAGGAAGGAAGGAGGGAGGGAAGGAGGGAGAGAAGGAGGGAAAGAGGGAGGGAAAGAAGGAGGGAGTGAGGGAGGGAAGGAGGGAAGGAAGGAGGGAGGGAAGGAAGGAAGGAGAGAAGGAAGAAGGAGGGAGGGAAGGAAGGAAGGAGAGAAGGAAGGAGAGAAGGAGGGAGGGAAGGAAGGAGGAAAGGAAGGAAGAAGGAGGGAGGGAAGGAAGGAGGGAGGGAAGGAAGGAGGGAGAGAAAGAGGGAAGGAAGGAGGGAGGGAAAGAAGGAGGGAGGGAAAGAGGGAAGGAAGGAGGGAGGGAAGGAAGGAGGGAGGGAAAGAGGGAAGGAAGGAGGGAGGGAAGGAAGGAGGGAGGGAAAGAGGGAAGGAAGGAGGGAAGGAAATAACCCCCACAGAATTCAGGATAGTGCACACCTTTGATGGAGACACAGAGGGGTGAGAAACCGTCAGAGGCAGACAGACACTTGTCACTGCAAAGTGCTAGTTCTTGTGCTTTAATGCATCATTAAATGAATTAAAATACAGCAAGGCTATGCTTGGACAAAGATGATAGACATGAAACAAGAATTATGATTTCCCACATCCTGTGCAGCCATATGTGTTTTTGATTCGTATGTTTTTCTTTATTTTATACATAGAACCAACGTGTCTATATAAATAAATGGTATCTGTGGACCATCTGTGCGGTCAGTCTTGTTACCATACCATGGGTGCATAAACGTGATGCACATTCTCTCTATGTTGGTTCAGGGATTGCAAATTTCTATCAAATCGGCTTTTTACTTGAGTTATCCATATCTTTATGCTTAACAATATTTCCACCTGCCAGCCCCGATATTTCTGGGGAACGGCTTTTGAAAACCTCACACTTGGGGTTTTTCGATTTCCGCTTTCAACCTAACTTGAGGAGCAGGAGGGAGGAGGAGGAGGTTGCCTCATCCTTCCAGGACGGGCTGTCCGATCGCTAAGTAGAAACTCTTCCTCCCCCCGCCCTGCTGGTACCTCAAACCTTATTTTGTCTGACACGGCTGCCCTGATGCCACGTTCTTTTCATGAGCACTGGCCTCGTGCATCTTTTTCCCGACCGATTATTTGCACCTTCTCTGGGGGCATTTCACTTCCAACGCTTCCCCTTGCAAATGGCGTAGAACTGACTTTAAATCGGTGCGTCTAACCTCTGTCTTTTGACACACTCGTTACATCAATTTTACATCTACGTCATAGCATGCTATCGCTACTACTTCCTTCTTATTATTTTCTTTTTTGTTTTTAGCCCTTCCTGACCTCTATTTAGTAACCAATTTGTTTATTTGTTTATTTTGGAGGCAGAATCTGGCCCTGTTTCCCAGGTTGGAGTGCAGTGGTGGGTGAAATCATAGCTCCCTGCAGCCCTCAACTCCTGGGCTCAAGCGATCCTCCTGCCTCAGCCTCCTCCCAGAGTAGCTGGGACTACAGGCATGCGCCACCATGCCCGGCTAATTTTTTTATATTTCTAGTTGCCCGTCCAATTTTTTTTTTTCCTTTCTATTTTTAGTAGAGACGGGAGGGTCTCGCTCTTGCTCAGGCTGGTCTCAAACCCCTGACCTCAAGCGATCCTCCTGCCTCGGCCTCCCGGAGTGCTGGGATTACAGGCGTTTCTGGGGCATGCCATCATTTTCCAGCATACCGAGATATTCCAGGTATATCTTGGACCCACCCTGCTCCCAGCCCTGGAATCGTCCATTCCCATAAGGAGCACACAAGAAGGAAGATGAAATTCATCCACGAGCTTGACTCTTGGAGAGAACCTCGTGGCTGTCTGGCCACCCACGGCAGATGTAACGGAGGAGAACAATTATTCACGTGAAGGTCGCCATAGACCTCAGGTGTGCACTGAGGAATTGCTGGTGGGACTGCAAGCTAGCACAACCTCTAGAAAGCAAGTTAAAGATTCCATCTTTAACTTTTCCAGGAGCTGCTGAACCGTTTTCCACGGGGGCCAAAATGCACCCTTTTTGCATTTCCACCATCAATGTACAAGCATTCCAATTTGTTCGTGTCTTTTCCAACACTTAGCATTTTCTGTATTTTGATTAGAAACATCCCAGAGGGTGTGAAGTGGCATCTCATTGTGCTTGCAATTTGCATTTCCTTAACGATCACCATTTGCATTTCCTTAACGGATCACCATTTGCTTTAAACGTCTACTAACGTCCCCAGGACCCTGTAAAACATCCTCACTCATCCCTCCAAAAACCTCAGTCTGAAGGCATTACCTCCTCCGTGCCCAGCCAAGCAAGGAGTCACTCACCTGAGTTTGGCTTCTTGGTGGGTTCTGTGAACAAAAACAGACAATAAATTCAATACGCATCAACATTTCACGGGCAGCTCGAAGAAAGGCCATTTAGGCCCTAACGAAAAATGAAAAGGGAATGGCAGTGTAATAAAAGTGAATCGATAAGAGCACAAATTCTATTTTGTATCCAGAAGAAAAAAAAAAGTAGCGTTAAAAGCCACGGCAAGCAAGTGTGCCCTGGGGCCACGTGGACAGCCCCAGCAGGGACAGCTCAGCAGAGAGCATTCCGGACAGCTGGGGGCCACACCTGGCTGTACAGCCACCAAAGAGCCCGGTGCTCAGCTTCCTGGTTAGCCCGAAAGGTCCTATCTGCACGTGGAGTGGTGACAACTGAGACGTGGGAGGATTTCGGGTTGTGCGTGACATTGGAGGAGAAAGCAGAGGACCCCCCTGAGCAGAGGTGGCCCCATGAGAGCAAGAGTGTCCCAGGTCGTGCTCTGTGAGGGGGCTTTGCAACCCGTTCAGTCACTGCGGTCCAGGCGTGAGACGGGGACAGACAGAGACTGAAGTGCGTAAGAAGCAAAAACCTCCAGAGTGTCCCCGGACCACGAGCTTGGGTGACACAGAGCCACCAAGAAACGAGACCCCGCCCCGCACGGCAGTGGGGGACTTTGGCATGGAGACCTTCCAGCGGCTGTGCAGAGAGGGCTGCCGCCGGGGAAGAGCAGAGATGCCCCAGATGCCAGGGAATTCTGGATACGGCAGGTCCAACCCCGAAGCAACTGGCAGTGCGTGCTGCTAGCGGCGAGGTTTCCGCACTTACCAGGGTCATCCAGGGCATCTGCCAGGTCAAAGTCTCCTTGGCCTGTTGGGAGCAAACAGGGCGTTAGTCACACCGCGGTGGAAAGCTCAACTCTCCCTTAAAGAGGAGGAGGAAGGGCTCTTCTAGAATCTCTTCTAGAACCTCCTAGGTTCTTCTAGAATCTCTTCTAGAACCTCCTAGGTTCTTCTAGAATCTCTTCTAGCACCTCCTAGGTTCTTCTAGAATCTCTTCTAGCACCTCCTAGGTTCTTCTAGAATCTCCTCTAGCACCTCCTAGGTTCTTCTAGAATCTCCTCTAGCACCTCCTAGGTTCTTCTAGAATCTCTTCTAGCACCTCCTAGGTTCTTCTAGAATCTCCTCTAGCACCTCCTAGGTTCTTCTAGAATCTCTTCTAGCACCTCCTAGGTTCTTCTAGAATCTCCTCTAGCACCTCCTAGGTTCTTCTAGAATCTCTTCTGGATTCTTCTAGAATCTCTTCTAGAATCTAGAAGAATCTTCTAGGATTCTGCTAGCATCTCCGTAGCCTCTAGCTACGAAGCCAGACGCGAGCCTGTTTCAGGAGACAGACGAAACCATGTGGTCTGCACACGTGTGTGGATGGCAAAGGAAATCGAATTGTTTGACCCCAAGATGTGTTCCTCTGACATATTTAGAGATGGTACCGGAGTGCCAGCGGACACAAGTGGCCCTGCGAAGGCGTCTTGCGTGGGTGAAATGTAACGTCTATTAAAAAAAACAACTCGACATTAATGCAGACAGCCCACTGGATCTAGGAAACATGAGCTGAGAGTCTGGCACTCTTAAAGGACTGGAAAGAGACGTTTAGCACCTATTCTCTCTGGGGGCTGCTGCCTGGGGGATTTCATGTGCACAAGACCTCCTTTGCTGGTCTCCTGGTCTCTCACCCCCTTAACCTGTCTTGTCACTAAAACCTGACTTACCTACTTCACCTGCTTTTTTGGCCATGCTCGGAGCCTGCATTTTTTCCTGCAACTTCAAGATGGTATATACACTTCTTCAAACGCCTTGAGAGCTTGGGTCTGAGGCTCCTGTGTATGCATGTGAAATGAATTTGTGTGCCTTCTCTCCTATTTATTTTATGCCAGTTTTTATTTTTTGAGACAGGGTCTCACTCTGTTGCTCAGGCTGGAGTGCCGTGGCGTCAGCCTAGCTCACAGCAACCTCCAAGTCCTGGGCTCAAGCGATCCTCCTGCCTCGGCCTCCTCCCGAGTAGCTGGGACTACAGGTGCACACCACCATGCCCAGCTAATTTTTCTATTTTAAGTAGAAACAGGGTCTCACTCTTGCTCAGCCTGGTCTCGAACTCCTGAGTTCAAGCGATCCTCCCACCTCGGCCTCCCAGAGTGCTGGGATTATAGGAATGAGACACCACGCCCAGCCTTTTTGGTTTTTTTTGAAGTTAAGTTTATACACAATGAAACTCACAGATAAGCATACACACACCGAGTTTCGACAAGTGCTTACACTTGCATAACCCAAATGCCTATCCAGACATAGAACATTATCCTCACCCCAGAAACTTCTACCCTATTCCTGCCTACCTCATTTCAGTCCCCAATCCCCATAGATTAATTTTCACAATGAATTTTCTTTTAATTCAATATAACTTACTGTATTAATCTCCCCTTACTAATAAAGTACCTAAACTACTTGGCAAGTAATAGGATGTGGCGTGCTTGCGATCTAGCATTAGCCTAAGATTAAACTTTGCTTGGTGTTTCTTGCCGCTGTTCCTCAAGGAAGAACGGGATTAGTTCCGTGGTTCATAACACATGTCTTTGCAAGATTACCAAGTAAAATACGCTGCCCCCATAATGCACTTTGCCTGTGGATTTTCTTTGTAAAAAAAAATTCTCCATGGGTCCTTTCCCACACACGAACTGCCATGTGAGTTGTATTTAACTCGCGCTCGTTTTGAGCCCGGGGCCGAGTGAAGCATATGTAACTCACACGTCTCTTCGCCCTGGGAGCTGTGAGAGCTATTTTTCAAGTTGCATCTAACTCACATACAGAAAACAATTAAAAAATAACAAATTTTTCATTAAATTACAAAGCATCTTTTTGTTTATGAAGCTTTTATTCTAGTTTCATAAAGAAGACACCAGGCCGGGCGCTGTGGCTCACGCCTGTAATCCTAGCTCTTGGGAGGCCGAGGCGGGCGGATTGCTCAAGGTCAGGAGTTCAATACCAGCCTGAGCAAGAGCGAGACCCCGTCTCTACTATAAATAGAAAGAAATTAATTGGCCAACTGATATATATATATAAAAAATTAGCCGGGCATGGTGGCGCATGCCTGTAGTCCCAGCTACTCGGGAGGCTGAGGCAGGAGGATCGCTTGAGCCCAGGAGTTTGAGGTTGCTGTGAGCTAGGCTGACGCCACGGCACTCACTCTAGCCTGGACAACAAAGCGAGACTCTGTCTCAAAAAAAAAAAAAAAAAAAAAAAAAAGAAGACACCATAGCCCCAAGGAAAAATATTTTTTTTTCTAGTGTGGCTGTCAATGAGTTAAAAAAATAAATGTTATTGTGTATATTACTTAAAATATGTTACTGTGTATATTACTGTATATTAATTGTTACTGTATATTAATGTTATTGTGTATATTACTTACAATATGATATTATGTATACACAAAATGTATATAGATACATTCAGACAGTAAAGTGGTTACTATAGTGACATAAAAAAAATTTTTTTTGAGACAGAGTCTCGCTTTGTTGCCCAGGCTAGAGTGAGCGCCGTGGCGTCAGCCTCGCTCACAGCAACCTCCAACTCCTGGGCTCAAGCGATCCTCCTGCCTCAGCTTCCCCAGCAGCTGGGACTACAGGCATGCGCCACTACGCCCAGCTAATTTTTTTCTATATATATATATATATTAGTTGCCCAATTAATTTCTTTCTATTTACAGTTGAGACGGGGTCTCACGCTCTTGCTCAGGCTGGTTTCGAACTCCTCGCCTCAAGCGATCCGCCCGCCTCGGCCTCCCAGAGTGCTGGGATGACGGGCGTGAGCCATAGTGACACAAACTGACATATCTGCCCTCTATTCTTTTTGTGTGTGTGCAGCAGGAGCAACTATAGTCTACGCAATTAGCAAAAATCCCGAGCACGAAGCCATATCGTTAAGTGCAGCGATCCTATCTTTTATTAGGTCTCTAGACGTGTTCATCTCACACTCCCGCTACTTTATATCTTCTGACTTTCGTCGCCCTGTCCCGGGCTGGCCCCTTGCAGACACTGTTTTGTTCTGTGTGTCTGCACGTGTGACTTTGAGGTGGCTTGTAGCTTAGGTAGGTACCTTCCCCACGGCCCGGCTTGCAGACCACGGGGGGGAGAGTGAGGCTGTCCATAGCGCACGACGCATTCGCCTGTGCACTCACTGCTCCCCTGGACTGTGCCAGCCACGGCTTAGGGTCATGCGTGTGTCGGTGGCCTTAGCACTGCCCCCATACATGAACACACACGTGCTGTCCCTAGGAGCAGAGCAGTGGGAAGGTACTGGATCCCTTAGAGGCTCCGCACACCTTGGCCACCCCAGCGGGCCGCAACGTACACAAGACATAAGCTTTTCCTGATTTGGGGGCCGTTTGTTACAGCAGCTAGCCTGCCCTGACAAATACAAGGTCAAAGAACAAGGTGTCGGGGGCCGGGCGTGGTGGCTCACGCCTGTGATCCCAGCACTCTGGGGGGGCCGAGGCGGGAGGATCGCTTGAGCTCAGGAGTTCGAGACCAGCCTGAGCAAGAGCGAGACCCCCGTCTCTACTTAAAATAGAAAAATTAGCCGGGCATGGTGGCTGCACCTCTAGTCCCAGCTACCCGGGAGGCTGAGGCAGGAGGATCACCTGAGGCCAGGAGTCTGAGGTTGCAGAGAGCTGTGATGACGCCACTGCCCTCCAGCCGGGGTGACGCAGCGAAGATCTGGTCTCGAAACAAAACAAACAACACAAGGCTGCGTCCATAAGCCGAGATCCCTGACAGGTTCGAAAGCAGCTAACCTCATCGTTTGAGCAGCAGAGCGAAGACAGCTTCGGCATCCTTGCAACGCCAGGAACCTCAGCATCCCATCCTTCCGCCCACCTCGGGACGGACGGACGTCGCCACTCCCCACGCACATACTTCCCAGAGGAGGAGCCCGAGGTTCCGGGAGGTGTAGGGATAAGCCAGGGCGGGCGTCAGAATTCGCACTCAGACCCTCGGGCATCCTCAGCCAGAGCCCCGATGGGCCTTGGGACCTGCTTCTCCTTCCCTCGGGGGGGATGGATGTCCACCCGCCCGGCTGTCGTCTGCTCTGGGCGATTTGTAGGACTCAGCTCGGGTTTGCACCGCCCCTGGCGTGGCCCCCAGCCGGGGTGTCACCTACACGACCTTAGAGGGCTCCTTTCCGAGCTCAAGCCGGGGCCTCTGCAGAGGACAAGGTGCATCCCCAGGCAGGAGCTGGGAGAAAGTGACCAACACGAGAAGGAAGAAGGAATGAGCCCAGGGCGCACCGAGACCCTGGCTATTGCTGCAATTTGAGGTCGAATCCTACAGAGCTGTTTCTCATTTCTGCCTAACTCTGGCAGGCCCCACGTCCCTTTCGTTCCACCCTCTCTGCTGCCAGATGTCCCCTGTGGGCACGTCTTCAAAGAGAACACCACGTCCCACCTTGCTGCCTCCCGCCACCACGGTCCAGCCTGCTCAGGACAGAACCAACAGGAGGCAGCCAGCGTCAGCCTCCTGCATTGCCGAGACATCTCTCCCTCCCTCTCTCTCTCTCCCTCTCTCTCTCTCTCTCTCTCTCTCTCTCTCTCTCTCTCTCTCTCTCTCTCTCTCCTAAGGACACCAGTTCCACTCGAGGAACACCTGTCTCGCAGCCCGGGAATCCAGATTCCAGCCTCCCTGCACCGTTTGCAGATAACTTTCTCCACGGTGCGCCTCTGCGCATCCCAGCAGTGCCAGGCATGCGGTGAGCAGCCACCTTGGAATCTCCTCCAACCCGTGGGCCCGCCGGGCCACTCCCGGGCATTGCCCTGGATAGCCGACAGCCTCCGCGTTGGGGCTCTCTGTCTCCCCGTCCCGGCCTCCCTGAAACGCTATTGCACGATGACTCGGGGCAGAGGCAGTGGAGCCTAGTGCTTGCACGTTCTGCTTGGGTTCAGGGCTCGAGCACGGCAGGGAGAGATTGCAGCAAGCGTGACTCACACGCATGCAGGGCGGTGGCGGTCGCACCCAGGCCTCGTTGCGTAAGCCGGGCGGACTCCAGCCAGCCAGCGTCACGCGACCGGGGGGCTGAGCGGGCTCCAGTCCAGCAGGCAGGGCAGGAAATTGCTGGGGTTGGGGGAGAGGAGGGGGGCCCTGTCCTCAGCAGAGCAGCCACAGCGAATGCAGCAGGTGGACTTGTGCCTTAAAGAGGGTATTGGGGCGGAGGGACCACAGTGCTAACTTTGGCTCCTGGATCTGAGAGTCGAGGTGCTGTCTGTGAGGTAATTACTTGCTCTGGGCTTCTCTCGTCCACAGAGAACATGAACGGGGCATCCGCATGGGAGACCTGCTTCCGATTTGTTTTGCTTTTTCGTTGCAAGCTCAGCGGCTTGTAGTCAGAGCCTCGTGCTATGAGATCTCTAAACTCCAGAGAAGAAAGCAACT
This sequence comes from Microcebus murinus, assembly GCF_040939455.1. Lineage (NCBI taxonomy): Eukaryota > Metazoa > Chordata > Mammalia > Primates > Cheirogaleidae > Microcebus > Microcebus murinus. The sequence continues at coordinate 80,757,596 of NC_134136.1, read as the reverse complement.
TTATTTAGTTCTGGGAGCGTTTTAGGGGTCCCCCCTTTGCTGGCATCCTGGGGAAAAGTGGGTTTAAACGCCTCCCCGTGCTAGAGAGTGGGAGGGTTGAGCCCCCCAAAAACAGCTGTCCCCGGGGGTCTTAAGAGAAAAACCACATTAAGTAGCACTTAGAGGAATTTTGTAACCTCCAGCGACCGAACCCCTCCCGGGGTTTGAATTCCACCCCTGCAAGACTTAAACACGGTTCCCATTGCGGATTTTCTTTCCTTCTCTTCTTAAATTCCACGCATCTATCAGAGCCACAGGCCAACAGGACAAACGGACGGCGGTTTTGCAAAGCGAAGAAATGCAGCATAGCTAGAATCATCAGCCCACAACCGACAAGAAAGTGGGCGCCGACGGGGGACAGTCGCCTCACGCCTGGCCCCCCTATCTCCAGAAACAGACAGCAGAAAGAAACCCACGCCCAAACCTCCACTTCCCCACCATGAATTATTTCCTTCTTTCTATAAGGAGAAAGTCAGCCCTGGGCAGGCTCTGAAAAGAAAGAGGAAAAGGAAAAAAGAAAAAGAAAGAAAAGAAAAGACGCAGGCACTGCCTAAATACGCTGACACCGATTCCAGCGGTCACAGCGGGATTTAGACACCGCTACCTTGCATGCGAGTCTATGGTGCCCATTCCGGGAAGCTCAACCTCAAGATTCAATCCAGACAGGTTTCTTTTTGACTATGCAAACCAATATCCTCTTATCTGTGTCCCCCCGGAGAAACATCTGCCCTGGAAGGCAACTGTTCCCTTTTTCTTTGCAGAAGATTTTTACCTGTTTCCTCTAAAGCGTGGGTCGATTTAAACCAACCCTTCCGGGGTCAGGGGCTGCTGCGGTGGACGCCACTTTGCGAGGCTTGAATCTATTCCCTGGAGGAATCCCACTGAGGAGGCGGCTCTGGGATTTTACATAGCGCAGGGACCCCAAGTGGAGCAGATCTTGACTGCCTTCAAGAAAATCCTAACGTTCCTCTTGGACTCCAGTTCAACAGTTTTTTAACAAAATATATATATGTACAGAAAGCCCAGGCTGGGGACAGGGGCTCCTGCCTGGAATCCCAGAGCTCTGGGAAGCTGAGGAGTTTGGGACCAGGCAGGACAACATAGTAAGACCCATCTATACAAAAAAAAAAAAAATTAGCCAGGTGTGGCGGTACGTGCCTGCAGTCCCAGCTACCTGGAAGGCTGAGGCAGAAGGATCCCTTGAGCTCAGGAGTTCGAGACCAGCCTGAACAAGAGCAAGATGCCATCTCTATCAAAAATAGAAAAATTTAGCCAGGTGTCATGGCACCTGTAGTCCCAGCTACTCGGGAGGCTGAAGCAGGAGGATCTGGGCTTGAGCCCAGGAGTTGGAGGTTGAGGTGAGCTATCATGACACCACTGCTCTCTAGCCTGGGCGACAGAGCAAGACCCTGTCTCGAAAAAAATAAGACCAGCCACAGTGGCTCACGCCTGTAGTCCCAGCATGCTGGCAGGAAAGAGCCCGGGTTTGGGAATTTAGAGAGACAATTCCTTGCCAGCTCTGTCCCTGCCTGGCCCGTGCCCTCCACAACACCCTTCCTTAATCTACACCTCCCTTTCTGCATTGCCAAGGTTGGGATGACCTTCATTCTGTGGAACACGCAGTGTCATGGGAAGGGGTAGGCGAGACAGCGTGGAGAAGGCGCTTTCGAAATCCAGAGGTCTTTTAGCAAGGAGGGATGGGCATGGCCCGAAAGCCGCCCAGATGGTGAGCAGCGATTCTGGAAGTCACCAAGGAAGGGGCTCTTTGGAAGACATGCTTGAAGACAAGAAGCTCATGGAGAAATTGGTCCACACAAGAGCTGTTCTGTCGGTCTGGGGTCTTCTGCCTCAATGCCTTGCAAACCCTGAAAGAACCATCCCACATGTAGGTCCTGCTGGGATCTGAGTCTGCATTGCCCACCATTCCCTGAGGGGTGCTGGTGCTGCTTGCTGGTCTACACACCCCGCTTTGAGGAGTTCGTGATGGGAACAAGGAGAACATCCTTAATCCTTGGGGACAGTGATCGTTATTCCTTGCACCTGCTAGGAGACCCGAACACCTGCCCAGCCAGGACTGCAGGGGCTTCCACCTCAGGAGAACAAGACCCTCGGTTACTGGGCGCAGGGCACTTGCTGCAAGAGAAGAGCCCCATGCAGTCTGTTCTCTAGACAGAACGGCATGCGGAGACCTTGAACCCAGCGTGGGGAGCTCCGAGCATGGAGCCCACAATTATTCCAAGTCGATGCCCCTTGGTCCAGCCTCAGAGGGGCCCAGGGAGGGACTCCAGGAAACACCGAAAAGTGGCAATTCCACTCTTTGCTTGGCATACCCTGGCACGGTCACTTGCCAGCTCCCCAAGGCATCTCGTGTAGGAAGAGGCTTTTGCTCTTTTGCAAAAGGAAAGCATCTTTGGATGAGGCTTAAACAGCCACGGGACAGTGATGCTTCCCAAGGGCGTCCTGCAAGACCCCCAGAGAGGGCGAGTTCAGTCTCAACTCTCCCTAGAGGGCCAGGGGGGTCTCTGCTGTTGTGTCCTGCCCCGAGCTTTAGACACCAGCAGGGCTGCTTCTGGCATCTGGGTGGGGGCTTTGGATTCTCCTTGGGAGATTCAGAAAGGCAGAACAGTCGGTGAGAGGCAGCCCTAGACCAGGGGCTCCCCGAAATTTGAGGCTCGAGAAAACCACAGGAGAACCACTGAAGCACCCCATCACCCCCACTCAAGAAAGGAGACTGGGCCCAGGAATCTGCATTTCCACCCCCGACCCCATTCTGCATCCATACTCTCTCCATTGGTTTCCCACCCGCCTCCCTGGGGCATCAGCATTTTATCTGGGTGATGTCTGAATGCCCTAACAGGGGTGACACACTCACACCAAAAAAAACGAGGGTATTTATCTAATTTTAAGAGAATGTTCTTTGGGTGAAATGCACTATCTTGCTTTTTAAAAAAATAAAATCGATGACTTGTTTGTTGGGAGTCGTTTGAACCCTCAGCAGAATTCACTTTGCAAGAAGAACAAAGTGCTTTGCATGCTCTGACCTCCGCTCTCAAATATTGGGCAATTTCTACAGCAGCTGTCCTCACCCCACAGGAAGCCCCTCCAAGGCTGCAACCCCTGGTAATAGGGAAAATGGAGCAACAAAAACATTGTAATAGTGATGGCTCCATCTCAAGCACGGCATCAGCTGCAGACACGGAAATATCTCCAAGGATACAGGTGCATGGGCCTGGGGGATGCTATCGTGATCTATCCACCATCTATCTATACTTATCTATCTATGTATCCATCTATCCTCCATCCATCTATGTACCCATCGTCTATATATCTATGATAGAGAAGTACGTAGATAGATGATGATGATGATGAAGATAGATAGATGGATGGATGGATGGATGGATGGATGGATGGATGGATAGATGGATGGATGGTTAGATGGATGGATGGATGGATGGATGGATGGATGGATGGATGGATGGATGGATGGATGGTTAGATGGATGGATGGATGGTTGGATGGATGGATGGATAGATGGATGGATGGATGGATGGATGGATGGATGGATGGATGGATGGATGGTTAGATCGATGTATGTATGTATGGATGGATGGATAGATGGATGGATGGTTAGATGGATGAATAGGTAGACTGATATGTAGATAGATGGATGAATAGCTAGATGGATGATAGATGGATAGATAAGTAGATGATGGATAAATCAATAATAGGTGACACATACATATATAGATAATGGTAGATATAGATAGATGGATGGATACATAGATGACAGCAGAAAGGCTGAGAGAGCTTGGAATCCTCCAGTTTCCTTTGAATCTCCTACAAGGTCAACCTCTCAGGCAGTCAGTGTGACAAGATGAAAACTGTGTAGACTGTGATGTGAATTTTCTGTACCCCCTTGGCCAGGCTGTGGGGCCCAGTTGTTCAGTCAAACACCTGTCTGGATGGTGCTAAGAAGGTATTTTGTGGATGCGATGAACATCAACAATGGGTTGATTTTAAGTGAAGGGAATGACCCTCTGCCATGTGGCTAGGCCTCATCCAATCAGCTGGAAGTGTTAAGAGCAAAGACTGGAGTTTCCCAGGGAAGAAGAAATTCTGCTTGAAGACATAGGCATAGAAATCCTACCTGAGTTTCCACCTGCTGGGCTGTTCTACACATTTCAGACCTGCCAGCCCCCAAAACCATGTCACCCAGTTCTTTAGAATAAATATCACTTTCTTGATTGATGAGATGGATAGATAGATGATAGATAGATGATGGATAGATAGGTGATGGATAGATACATAAATAGATGATAGATAAATACATAAGAGAAATAATGGTGTATATATAGATAGATGATGTTAGATATATAAAATGCTAGATGATAAATATAATAGATAATCATATAGATTGATGGATGGATAGATGATGGACAGATAGATAAATTATAGATGATACATGAATACGTAGACAATGATAGAGCTAGAAAGATAGATAGATGAGTGACAGATGGACAGATATAGACAGACAGTCCCTCATGCTAAGGCAAGATTTCTCAAGCTCAGCCCCACTGATGTCTAACATTTGAGGCTGGATCTTTCCTTGAGATGGGTCCATGTTGTGCACTGCAGGGTGTGAAGCAACATCCCTGGCTCCACCCACTCGATGACAGTAGTGACAATCAGAAGTTACAGATATCACCATGTGTCCCTGGGGACCAAGACTATCACTGGTTGACAATGTCTGGACTGTAGCCTTTCTCCCTAGGGGGTGTCACTGTGGGCTGGCACAGGTTGAATCTGGAACTACAGAGTCACCACCCCTTTGGCAAGAATCCGTGAGACTCAGCCTGAGCATATGCCAGATGCCTGGATGCAGAGTCATCATATCTCAAAGGGAGCCCTGATCCCAGCTGGGCGTCACCTGCATTGCTTCCTAATATGCAGGTCTCCCAGGTGCCAAATGCCCCACCCACACCTCCTGAATGAGAATCTCAAAGGGTGGAGATCAGGGTGGTGCTTTTAATGCCAGCTCCCTCCAAGGTGATGTCCTGCACATCAAAGGTTAAGAACCACCGCATTAAATTGCCAGGCAGGTAAATGACCCATGTGTGGCTTTATTTCCATGCCCATGAATTTGTTAGATCAAAGGATGGTTGGCAGAGGGGATGGGGAATGAGGAAGGAGGCGAAAGCAAGAGAAGCTCAACTGAGACACACATGGTGAGGCTGCTGTGCGTTGGAGCCCAGTGCCCCACTGCGGTCCGGCTCAATGCCTTAGGCGAGCATCGCAATTTCCCCACATAGTGATTCTCAAAAGTAGCCCACATAGCCCGAGACAGCCAGGTGCAGCAACTCATGAAAAATACTTGGCACAGCCTCTGACTTATCTTCATGCAACAAGGTTTGGTTTTATCAGCTTTCTCAGGACCAGGTAGGTTCTGGCTCATGTTCCTCCAAGCTTGTCTGGATTCGATTGTGAATACTAATTAATTTAAATACAGTGTGAAGATGGGGCCACCAGATTGTAAAATTCCATTTTTTAAGGACTATAACTGTATTATTATTATCTCATCTTGTACCAACAATTTTATAATTCTAATAATGATTTACATGATGTTAACCACAACAATGCCCATGGTGTCACCCACCCAGTGCAGCTAGAAAGTCAATTTCTTGTTGTTTGTTTGGTTGGTTTTTTTTCATTTGTTTGCTTGTTTTTAGAGATGGGGTGGAGTACAGTGGTGTGATCCTAGCTCATAGCAACCTCAAACTCCTGACTTCAAGCGATCCTCCTGCCTCAGCCTCCCAAGTAGTTGGGACTACAGGCACGTGCCACCACAACTAGCTAATATTTTTATTTTTTGTAAAGATGGGGTCTTGCTATGTTGCAGAGTGTGGTCTCAAACTCCTGGCCTCAAGCGATCCTCCCATCTCAGCCTCCCAAGGCGCTGGGATTACAGACATGAGCCACTGCCCCCAGTCTGGTTGTCTAAAGGCCTTTGTAGCAACCATCCCACCACCCTTGCTGAATGTTTTGGGGATCTCGTGAACTTGTTCCAAATCTCCAGCAGGTGATGGTTGCTGATGTTAGCGGATCGTCCGTATGTTGAACCAATTACCCGGATCTCGGACAAGACACACTCAGCCACTGCGTGCACATCTTAACTTCACAGAAACACCCTGACGCAGACTTCACTTTTTTTTTTTTTTTTTTTTTTTTTGAGACAGAGTCTCGCTTCGTTGCCCAGGCTAGTGTGAGTGCCGTGGCGTCAGCCTAGCTCACAGCAACCTCAAACTCCTGGGCTCCAGCGATCCTTCTGTCTCAGCCTCCCGAGTAGCTGGGACTACAGGCATGCGCCACCATGCCCGGCTAATTTTTTTTTATATATATATCAGTTGGCCAATTAGTTTCTTTCTATTTATAGTAGAGACGGGGTCTCGCTCTTGCTCAGGCTGGTTTTGAACTCCTGACCTTGAGCAATCCACCCGCCTCGGCCTCCCAGAGAGCTAGGATTACAGGCGTGAGCCACCGTGCCCGGCCTCCAGACTTCACTTTTAATTTTTTTTTCATCCCTCCTCAAACCTTAGCCCAGGGTACTTAAATACGGGACAGTTCTGATTTTCGGAACACGGGAGTCAGTCTGAAGCTCGCTGTTCACGGAAGTCTTCCCAGAGGCAGATGAACAAGGGTAGCCTTTCATTGCAAATCCCTCCTCTGCCCTAGTGGATGGTGTCGCCCACCCTGTGCAGCTAGAAAGCAAACTGCAGCTCAGACGCCGGAGCCAGCTGCCTGGGTCTGAATCCTGTCTCTCCACTTCACCACCAGTGTTGTCTCCAGCAAATGATTGAACCGGACAGTGCCTCAGTTTACCCATCTATACAATGCTCTGGCATGGTGCCCCTGTCCCAGGCATGGGGGGGGGCGGGGAATGGCCTAAGTTAAGGCATGCACAGTGTGTAGAAAATGCCCCTGCCCTTAAAAGAACGTAGCAGGGAGGACCTGCAGTGACCAGCTCATTCTTTTCTCTCTTGCAGTACGTTTGCTGAACGAACAACCGAGGTCTCCATAAATTTACAATGAACTGAACAGCTGGCTGAAAGAACTTGACATCCAGTTTCCCATGGAGGATTGAATTAAGACTCTCCTCAACCCAACGATGGGGCCGAGTGCCCACCCTCCCAAGCGGAAAATGCCGTAAGGTGAACTTGGCGTTGGACGCACCTGACCCACCAGGCACTGCGGCTTAGCCTCACCTGCCTCAAACAGCTCAGAACACCTGCATCAGACTACAGCTATCAGACTACAGTCATCTAACACAAAGCCTATTTTATTATAGTAGAGTGCTCAACATCTCATGTGATTTGCTGACCGCTGTACTGAAATTGAAAAACGGAATGATTGTATGGCTTCCCATTGAAGGCATATTTTTTTTCGTACTTTCATTTTTATTTTATTTTTTAACACAAATTTATCTACTGTTTTAATTTCAGAGTATCACAGGAGTACAAACCATTTGGTCACATAAACTGCTTTTGTCCTGTGTCCATCCCCCAGACAGTGTGCATTAGTACCCGTTAGGTGTGAATATACCCATCCCCTCCACCTGCCCGAAACCTGATGAATGTTACTACTATACGTGCACTTAAGTGTTGGTCAGTTAGTTCCAATTTAATGGTGAGTCCATGTGGTGCTTGTTTTTCCATACTTGGGATACTGCACTTAGTAGTGTGGACGGAAAAATCCAAGCCCTGAAATATTGGAAAGAAGTTTATTCTGAGCCAAATTTGAGGACCATGACCCGGAGCCACTCTCAAGAAGCCTTGGAGGCCGGGCGCGGTGGCTCACGCCTGTAATCCTAGCACTCTGGGAGGCCGAGGCGGGTGGATTGCTCAAGGTCAGGAGTTCAAAACCAGCCTGAGCGAGACCCCGTCTCTACCATAAAAATAGAAAGAAATTAATTGGCCAACTAATATATATATATATAAAAATCAGCCGGGCATGGTGGCTTGTGCCTGTAGTCCCAGCTACTTGGGAGGCTGAGGCAGGAGGATGGCTTGAGCCCAGGAGTTTGAGGTTGCTGTGAGCTAGGCTGACGCCACGGCACTCACTCTAGCCTAGGCAAGAAAACGAGACTCTGTCTCAAAAAAAAAAAAAAAAAAAAAAAAAAAAAAAAAAAGAAGCCTTGGGCAAGTGGGCTGGCTGTGGCTGGGTCACAGTTCAGTTTTATACATTTTCAGAGAGACAAGGGTTACAGGCAAAGCCACAAATCGATACAGGAGAGGCATACATTGGTTTGGCCCAAAAAGGTGGGACATCTCAAAGGGGGTGGGGGCTTACAGGTTATAGGTGGGTTTAAAGATTCTTTGGCTGGCAAATGGCTGAGAGAGTCAGACTTTATCTAGAAGACCAGAAAGGATATGCTTATTTTAAGATAAGGGTGTGAGCACTCTGGGAGGTCCAGACAGGAGGACATTTTAAATTTACAATAGGCGCCTGCTAGGGTATTTTAAGATGCTTTAAATTTAAGAATAGGCATCTGCTAGGATGCTTGAGTTAAGACATTTTAAATTTATGATTGGCATCTGCTAGGATGCTTGAGTTAAGACCGGGGCTTCTTATCTTTTAGGTGATGTTAATGCCATACCAGAATCAGGAAGTAAACCACTGCTTCGTTTGGTTAACAAAAGCCGCTTAGTGGGAATTTACTGTTTGTCAGCCTGACCCAGCTGGCCTCCTTAGGAAGGAGTTTTTAGCAAAAGAAAAAAAAAATCAGAGTTCATTCCTCAGTAGAATGGGCTCCAGCTCCATCCAGGATAACACAAGAGGTGCTACATCACCATTGTTTTTTGTGGCTGAGTAGAACTCCATGGTGTACACAGACCACATTTTATGAATCCACTCATGCATTGATGGGCACTTGGGTTGTTTCCACCTCTTTGCAATTGTGAATTGTGCTGCTATAAACAGTCTAGTGCAGGTGTCTTTTATATATATATATATATATAGAATGTGGTTTCTCTTTCACACAAGCATAAAGTAGAAAAAATCATAAACCAACGCATCCTAAGTCAGGAACTGTCTGTGTGCTACGAATTGCAGAGGTTGAGTTGCCCAAGGGGATATGGCTAAGCCTGGGCTCCTACCACAATGAACACGAAGGAGAATGAACGCTTGCAAGTCTTTCTCTGGGAGGGCAGTTTACTGCTGCACATTTCTGCATCTGCTACATCTGCCCTGGGTCAATTTAGGGACCAATAGCTCCCTACAAACAGAAGGTACCGAATGATTTCCACGTGGGCAATGGTGTCTAAGCGAACACAGAATGTCAGAAAAGTCTCACCGCAGATCCTGAGCTCAGAGCACCAAAATCTCACCCGACATCACCTCCACCCATAAACAACCCACTCCTGCATTAATACCATCCAAGTCCTTAAACGGGATAAACAGGAAGTGCCGCTTCAGAAACATCTGAAGGCAATCTTCTCATTCCCAACTGCAGCGACACTTCTCCCTCCTAAGATTCCCCTGAGTGCTCCACCGTCTGAAATCCCAACACTAAAGTGACCAGAGAAACGTAATTGGTGTATGAATCCTATACCTCAAGAGCTCATGATAGTCCTTTAACTAGGTCCTGCCAACGAACAACAACAAACAACAACAACAACAAAAACACCTCCATCCAGGAGTCTGCCAGAGAAAAGCCTGCCAGTTCGCACTGAAGTGTTGAGCGTAAACAACCCAAGACGATTTTAATTTGCAAGAAGGGGCCGTGGGGCATTTGGCGAAAGCCTAGAAAATCCCCCCAGGCAAACCCAGCCTCCAGTGCTCCCAACTCTATGTCGACCGACCGTATGGAAAAACCGTCAGAACGAGTCTTTAAAATCAGAAAGAAATCGTGCAAATCCCCGCACACGCCCTTAACATCATGGCGTAGGAGAGGCCCGTTTTGAACTGCTCGGGGCACGGACATCAAAACTGGGAAACTCGGCAAATATTTAAGAGCTGCTGTTAGCTCACGCCCTGCCTTTCTGGATCTGATCCCCACAGCCCAAGTTGGGGCACCCGCCGGTTCTTCTCTGCTCTCTGCCATCCCTAGCTCTTGGTCTCTTTCCTAACAGCCGTTCGCTTTACAGAAACTCCTTGGGAAGGAGGTGTTTTCTGTTTTTTTTTTTTAAAGCAACACGAGAACAGCCAACGCCCACACAGCGCTCCCTGGAAGCCAAACGCCCCTTACCTCGTGCGTGCATCAGAAAGCACAGGAGCGCCAGACCCGGCAGTCCCCACCGGATCTCCATGTTTCCCTCGCTGACGGATTGCTCTCCAACCGGGCAAGTTGGGGGCCACCCGGCCACCACCCCACCCTCCCGCTGCTGACTTCCGTTCTCCCAGCCTGGAGGGAGCAGAGAGCTGACGTCTCCAAGTGGAAACTATGAACCGAGCGGCCCGTCTCTTTGCCAAAACACAGATGGGCTCCAAGCTGGGACTCCAGACTCGGCAGCCAGGAAGCCGTGGGGCAAGTGGGTGCACGCCCAGCCGGCGGCGACGTTCCCTGGGCGAGCCTCCCTGGGCGGCCCCTGCCAGCCCTCCCACGCCCTCGAAGGAGCGTGGGGAACCGGAGAAGTTACCCAGCGCCAGTGAGCGCCCAGAAGCCGGCACAGGCGCACCGGCTCGGCGACTCCGCCCACTGGGGCCCTGGGAGCCCACAGGTTCACAGGCACCAGCCCCAAACCCAGGTAAGACGGTGCTCACCTGCGGTCCCTCCTAAAACCCCTCCTGCAGGGCGACAATAGTGCAGGGGTGCCCGGAGCTCACGCACAGATGTGGGCGCAGACCTCAGTTGACCTCTTCTCTTCAGCAACCGACAAACTGTGACTTCAAAGCACCTCTCCTTGCCGGTGTATTTTCACAGGTGGTAGAGCAGATTGCCCAAGCAGCCACAGCACAGCCAGAGACGGCAGGTGACACCCGCCGCTTTGTGTCGGAAGCTCCAGACTTGTAAATTTGGGGGGGTCTTCGTTTCCTGCGTGTGCTCAACATGAGACAAGTTCATGCATTCATTCAACAAACATTCTACGCACAACGAGCCGTGTAAGTGCTGGGCTCCAGGCATGCATCGGGGAAGCACAAAGAGAGGTTTGCCGAGAAGAGCGAAACACGAGTATTAGAACCAGTCCCCGGCAGCGTAATGTTCTATGATGTGGGGGACGCACGCTGAGGTCTTGAGGTACCTGGGAGGTTCCGCACTCAGGTTGGTTGCAGAAAAGGCTTTGGCAGAGGGGAGGTGCCTCCACTTTGGTCGTGCCAGGATGGATGAAGGGGCTGGAAGGAACCGAGAGAGTATGTGAGCAGAGGAAGGCGTCGGGTACAGGCGAGACGCAGGAGGGCCACTCTGGGGCCACCTTCAGCAGGTGCCACGGGTATTGTCAACGGCCATCAATTGAATGTTGATTTTTGTCCCTCCAAATGCATGCGTTGAAACCTTACACCGTTGCAATAGGGTGCTACCCTGTTTCCCCGAAAATAAGACAGGGTCTTCTATTTACTTTTCCTCAAGAAGACACCCCAGGGCTTATTCTCAGGGGATGTGTCATTTTCCCCTCAAAGCCTCAGCTTGCAGCACGCACAGGACGGCCGGGACCCGACAGGGGGAGCCCACCTTGTTGGTGGGGCTGCCCGCACCTTTCCGGTCACCTCTGGGATAGTCGCTGTCATGACCACGGGACGGATGAGAAGGGCTGCTCGTGTTCTTTCCCGCTCCTAGACGACACGCACGGGTTGTGCCAACGTGCTGCGTAGCCACGCCCGTCACTAGGGCTGATTTTCATAGCCACGCCCATCACTAGGACTTATTTTCATAGCCACGCCCATCACCAGGGCTGATTTCCATAGCCACGCCCATCACTAGGGCTGATTTTCATAGCCACGCCCGTCACAAGGGCTGATTTTCATAGCCACGCCCATCACTAGGACTTATTTTCATAGCCACGCCCATCACCAGGGCTGATTTCCATAGCCACGCCCATCACTAGGGCTGATTTTTCATAGCCACGCCCATCACCAGGGCTGATTTCCATGGCCACGCCCGTCACTAGGGCTGATTTTCATAGCCACGCCCATCACCAGGGCTGATTTCCATGGCCACGCCCATCACTAGGGCTGATTTTCATAGCCACGCCCGTCACCAGGGCTGATTTTCGGGGTGGGGCTTCTACTGCGCACATGCTTAGACATCCTGCCGGGGCTTGTTTTATGGGTAGGTCTTGTTTTCGGGGGAAACACGGTATTAATATTTGGGGATGGAGGCTTTGGGATATAATTAGAATGAGAGGAGGTCTTGAGGCTGTGGCTTTTATGATGGGGTTAGATGCCTTACAAGAAGACAGAGATACACCAGCGATCTCTCCCTTCCTCTTCACTGCGGCTGCGTGCAAAGCAGGAAGAGCCCTCCCCAGACCCCACCCATGCCGCAGGTGCCTGGACCTCAGCCTCCCAGCCTCCCCTCCATGAGCGGATAAAAGCCTGTTGTTTAAACCCCCGAGGCCACGGTGCTGGTGGAGCAGCCCAGGCAGGCTCAGACACCAACTACGACCAATTCTCCACGCTCCGAGAGACTACCCAGCATCCGCCCTTTTCCTCGGACAGGTCCGGAAAAGACATACGCACTGACATCAATCTGGCAGCATGCCCGGCTCTGCTTCTGGCACCTCAGGAGGTCGACGTCCTGGAAATAATCTTCTCCCCAGTGAAGCAGAACTTCTTCATGGAGAGATTTAGAGGAGAGTTGATCCAAATGCCGTTGCGCTTGGACACAGAGCTCTGTCGCTTTGCGGCCCATCAGAATAGACAGTGCACGGGCGCCAGCGTGGATGGACTGCCTCCCGCTCTGCTTCTGCAGCTCGCCTGCGTTCCAGAGCCAGGTCACGCAGCCCGAGGTCGGTTCTGTCTGTGTCCCGCTTTCGTTCCGTGGCAGAACGAGCAATGCAAAGTGTGTGAGGGAAGGAGAGGAACTCTTGCAAGTTATGTTAGGTCCGCTCCTTCTCCGGCTGGGTTCACCCGAGGGAAGGCAGACGCCCGGGGTCTTACAACCAGGGCTCCTCCGACAAGCGGGAAGGCAAAGAGGGTGAGGCTGGAAACGCAGGAGCGTGGGGTGGGGCCGGCTGCCCTGGCCACTCCCAGATGAGACTCCCTACTCTGGTCCTCTGTTTCTGCCACCACAAGGCCTTGGCCCCACCGAGACTCTGCTGCTTCCCTGATAATCCACTGTCATTTGGACATCTCAAGGTCTTCAGCTCAAATTTACAGGGTCTCTTTTGCCACGAAAGGTAACATATGGACAGGCTGCAGGGACTAGGACTTGGACATCTTTGGGGACATTATTCTGTCTACCACATGGGATTAGGAAGTGGACATCTCTGGGGACATCATTCTGTCTACCACATGGGATGAGGGCGTGGACATCTCTGGGGATGTTATTCTGTCTACCACATGGGATAAGGACGTGGACATCTCTGGGGACATTGTTCTGTCTACCACATGGGATTAGGAAGTGGACATCTCTGGGGACATCATTCTGTCTACCACATGGGATGAGGGCATGGACATCTCTGGGGATGTTATTCTGTCTACCACATGGGATAAGGACGTGGACATCTCTGGGGACATTGTTCTGTCTACCACATGGGATTAGGAAGTGGACATCTCTGGGGACATCATTCTGTCTACCACATGGGTTTAGGATGTGGACATCTCTGGGGACATTATTCTGTCTACCACATGGGATTAGGAAGTGGACATCTTTGGGGACGTTATTCTGTCTCCCACATGGGATTAGGACGTGGACATCTCTGGGGACATTATTCTGCCTACCACATGGGATTAGGATGTGGACATCTCTGGGGACATTATTCTGCCTACCACATGGGATTAGGACGTGGACATCTCTGGGGACATTATTCTGTCTACCACATGGGATTAGGACGTGGACATCTCTGGGGACATCATTCTGTCTACCACATGGGTTTAGGATGTGGACATCTGGGGACATTATTCTGTCCACCACACGGGATTAGGAGGTGGACATCTCTGGGGACATTAGTCTGTCTGCCACATGGGATTAGGACGTGGACATCTTTGGGGACATTATTCTGTCTACCACATGGGATTAGGACGTGGACATCTCTGGGGACATTATTCTGTACACCACATGGGATTAGGAGGTGGACATCTCTGGGGACATTATTCTGTCTACCACATGGGATTAGGACGTGGACATCTCTGGGGACACAAAACATTTTTCTTCTAACACAGAAGTAAGCCCCACCCAGTCTTCAAAACAACAGCTCTCACCGGACTGTTGGTACTACCAGGATATATGTGATATATCTTACGCATCAACGCCGACACTTTGATCTTTGTACTGAATTACATGCACGTATTTTTTCCACGGTTGCTTACATTTTTCTCCTCCAAGGAGGATTTGCACTGGGACAAAATCCTACACTTCTTGAGTAGGATTGGAGATGATCCCTGAGGTCCTTTCCAAAGTGCCTGTCAGTTCTCCTTGATGGGCTGGACTGTACCTGCATGTGGCTTCTAAGTTTGACTCTGGAAGTTTTTACCCTCTGTTTTATTTTGACTCCTTTCTACAAAAAAAAAAAAAAAAAAGGCAAAAATAGATTGCACAAAGAGAAAGCTCATGTATCATTTGAGGCTGAGGCATTTTCCGTAACTAGCGAAAATTGACATTACATTCAAATCGCCGTGGAGATCGGGCCTGAGAGCTGAGCCCAGGGATTAATCCTGTGTTTGCAGGGGCTACTGCTTTTTCCACTGCAGATCTGTGACGGCGTCTCATTAATCCGCCCCTACTTGTGTATGAACCCTCCCAAGCCACCTATCCCAAAGCAGTAGGGAAGAATAATAAATGTGTAAGAAGCTTTGAACTCCTCTGAGAAGTGGAATAAATAAATGCACAAGAAACAGGGCAAACCGTCCTGCGTACGGGTTGTTATGCCACTCGAATTGACATGTTGAGGCTCTAAGCCCCAGTCCTTGGAATGTGACCTTGCTTGGAACGAGGGTCATCGTAAGCGAGACTAAAGATGAGGGCGTCCTGGAATGAGGTGGGCAGTGCTGACCCTTTGACCTCAGCCTTCCAGCCTCCGGACCTGTGAGACAGTGGATTTCCCCTTGTTTGAGCCAGGGGTCCCCAAACTGCAATCATAGCAATTACATAATCGTTGCATTCTGTATTACGATGCAATAATAATAGAGCTAAAGCACACAATAAATGGAACGCGCTTGAATCATCCCAAAACCATCACCCTTCTTTGGTTCGTGGAAAAATAGTCTTCCGTGAAAACCGTCCCTCGTGCCAAAAAGGTTGGGGGCCACCGGTTTAAGACCCTGAGTTTGCGGTACTTTGCAACAGCAGCTTAGCTAGGTCTCCTTTCTGAGGAGTTAAACTGTGTCGCATACACACACAACATTGTGGATGTACTGAATGCTCCTGAACCGTTCGATTTAAAAATGGTTAATTTTAGGATGTCTGAATTTCACCTCCATAGATTAAAAAAAAAAGGTTTCTCAAGCAGCAGAAACTGCTAGGTTAAAACGGTTCGATTCAGGAAATCCTTGCAGATCAAATGAAGGTGCAAAATTTAATTGCTAACATTTCCGTCACATTGTAAGAATTGTAGGGATACTGGCCGGGCGCGGTGGCTCACGCCTGTAACCCTAGCACTCTGGGAGGCCGAGGCGGGAGGATCGTTTGAGCTCAGGAGTTCCAGACCAGTCTGAGCAAGAGGGAGACCCTGTCTCTACTAAAAAAAAAAAAAAACAACAAAAAAGCAGGAAGAAATTAGCTGGACAACTAATATATATATATATATAAGTTTAGCTGGGCATGGTGGTGCATGCTTGTAGTCCCAGCTACTTGGGAGGCTGGGGTAGGAGGATCACTTGAGGCCAGGAGTTTGAAGCCAGCCTGGGCAACACAGTGAGACCCCGTCTCTACTCAAAATAGAAAAAATCAGCCAGGTGTTGTGGTGGCACCTGTAGTTCCAGCTACTCAGGAGGCTGAGGCAGGAGGATTGCTTGAGCCCAGGAGTTTGAGGTTGCTGTGAGCGAGGCTGACGCCACGGCACTCTAGCCCTGGCAACAGAGTGAGACTGTCTCCAAAAAAATAAAAACAAAGAATTTTAGGGATATGAAGACAAGATTCAGTAAGCTTTTCTGTATAAGCCCAGATAGTAAATACGTCCGTCCCTCTTTGCACACAGGGTCCCTCGTGATTATATAAACCGACGGCCGTGTGTCCGTGAGAGCCAAGCAGATGTTATTTATGGACGTTGAAATTGCAGTCTCACCTACTCTTTATGCACCACAAACTATCAAACTGTTCTTTGATTCTTAAAAATCATTTAGACATATAAGCCCATCGTTAGCGTGAGGGATGTACGAACACGGGCAGCGGCCAGGTGTGCAGTTGCGTGGCAGTTTGCGGACGACATCCAAGCCGTGTGGTTCTTAGTGCTGGTGACGTTTGTCTTGCAGAGTGACCCCAAGGCACCAAGTGGCCAGGTCACTTTCCCACAGCCGGATGGCGGTACGAAACGCGGGCTCCAGGGACAGGAGCGGGTTGGGGAAAACACTTCACATCACCTCTCCAAACCTGGGCAGACCAAATGCGGGGGGACTCGCAGAGAAAGCTGAGGGAGGGAGCAAAACAGGTCTTAATTTCCACACCCTTGAGCTCTTAAAAAAGCGAGAATACAGCCCCTTTTCAACACTCATGGGACAAGCTCCCAAAAGTCACAGTTGGACTTCAAAGCGAGCTTTGAGAAACTGTTAAAAAAAAAAAAGAAGAAAGAAAGAAAGAAAAGAAAAAAGACAGACAAGAGTCTGTTCCCAAAATATGGCAATAAAATTGGGAATCGATTTTAAAAGCTAGGGAATTATGCAAAACTATCACGCAGACGTTTTAGAAGCTTTCAACATTGGGTTGACGGGAAACCCAAACCGAAAATGGCAAACATTAGGAAATACCCATGATTACAATGAGGGAATGCCTTGACCACTATTCACAGGAAAACTTAGAGCCCTGTACGTTTAAATACGGAAGAATGAAAATAAACGGAATATTAAACATTCAACTCAAGAAGTCGTGTCTATGGGGACGGCAGGTGGCAAATTATTAATCCCAAGAAAACTGTAGACGGAAGAAACTCACGACTTAACAATTGAGAAATGACAAAGCTAATTCATCTTTTTATAAAAATTATTGGACAAAATGAGAATACGCAAAGTGAAAATAATACGCAAAGTAAAGTAATGACCCCACGACCTAGGACAGGTGGGAAGGTTTTCTGTGTAGTCTTAAAGGATGTTGAAGAATTAGAAGCCAGTCCTTTGTTGAAATCTATGCAGTGGCATTTAAACACCTTAAGGAACCATGCACAATTTTCCAGTGACATCTCTGTGTTTCCGGATACTGCCCCAGGTGGAAGCTCAGTGCAGGCTTGTGGAATAAGTCGCACAAAGTCCTATAGGAGGTGAAGTTTTTCTTTAAGAAGTTACAGATGGGCTCTTTATACTAGCAATCACCTTAGGAAAAACTATGTAACACTAGTATTCGGAAAATTCCTGGAGTGTTTCGTTCTGTCTCCTGTTAGCTCTTAAGTAAATTTCTTTATACCTTCATTCCCACAACCGCTGGACTGTTTTCTTTATACAGAAGTTCCCAAAGAGGAGACGAGCAGTTGTTTTTGCCCGCAACATTTAACGGTCCAACAAGCCACATCATTTAAACTCGGTTTTTCAAAGCATCCACTTCTGATTAAAGTCACCTGTTTAGTTTTGTGTCCCTGTGGAATTAAAACGACCAACAAAGACGAGAGACACCCATCCCCACCCCTAAAAAAAAAAAAAAATGAGCCTCGTTGGCGTATTTCTTAAAAGGATAGATTTATTTGTAAGTGAGCCATAATTTGACATATTTGAAAATGAAAACCATGTTTTTTACTATTCTGCTTTCTGTGGCAGGAGCCATCTCTGTGGATAGTAGAATTACAGCACTTACAAAAGGGCCGATGTTATTCACAGAGTGATTTATAAAAAAAAAAAAAAAACAGATTTTATGTATCTTTTTGTTAATGTAAAGCAAGTCGATGTGCAGAATCGGACCTCAAAGACAATCTTTGGTGATGGCTTTAGGAGGACAGGAACCCCATTCTCCAACCTGTAAGGAGGCGTTTGTTGCTCACTGGGCGAGGTGACCCTGGTGGCATTCAAGAGGTGTTTGCTGAATGAATAAGCAATGCATGGATAAGACAAATAAATGCCAAGGGTTCCCGTGGTTTTTTTCCACCCAGTTTCACAAACTCCAAGTTTTTAGCGGCGTCAAAGTCAGAAGGAATACCTCCAATGCCAAAAGGAGCCAGGCGACTGTGCCCATCCATATCTCGAGAATGCCGGGGGTGTGGGAAGGCGTGGCATGCTCGATATGGCTTGGGGACTGGCCAGGTGCCCCTCCCTGAAGTTCCAGGTGCAGTTTCCGAGGTTAGAAGCAGGGAAGACCTGGAATGCATGACTGACGCCTCCACCCCACCTGTCTCCCCAAGTCCGGGCATTTGTGCCGGAGCTCACAGAGGTGTGTGACACCCCCACCTTTGCTTGGGGAAATGGTCACGTGAAACTCTGCTTCCACAGTGGGCACCAGCCAGGGACGAGGTGAGGCGTCCTGTGAAACTGCCCTTCTCTGCATAACGATTTTAAGAGCTTTAGGCGAGCCTGCCCCTGCCCGTGCCGTGAGGGGCCATACTGGAGACGCCCTCATTTTTCGGCGGAGGTGAGTTAAAGAATGACATGCATCCCATGTGGAATACCAGGGCTTTTATATGCTGTATGAGATTATCCCCAAAGGCCGTGGGGGCCCTCTGCAAGCTGGGGTAGAAAGGCCTGCGCTGGGGGGAGCCCGGCAAGGCAAGGCAGGCAGTCGCTGCCCTGAACAGGGAAACCTCATAATCAATGGCAGGGGAGAGCGCAGTCTTCCGGTGGTTAACTGCGCGCCGTTAGAAAGTGCATAAGGACATCCTCGGCCACAAAGCGGTTTTACCCCCCGTGTTAAACCCAGCTCTCACGCCAAAACAGTTCAACCTGTTTGTAAAAGCTGCACAAACAGCTATACCAAACTTGTGGCGTTAGCCCATATGAAGCCCAGGGGAGTATCTGGTGCTGGAGAGTATCTGGATGCAGGGAGAACCTGGATTCAGAGGGACTGTCTGGATACAGGGAGTATCTGGATACGGGGAGTATCTGGATGGAGGAGAGTATCTGGATGGAGGAGAGTATCTGGATGGAGGAGAGTATCTGGATATGGGGAGTATCTGGATGGAGAAGAGTATCTGGATATGGGGAGTATCTGGATGGAGAAGAGTATCTGGCTATGGGGAGGATTTGGATGGAAGAGAATATCTGGATGGAGGAGAGTATCTGGATGGAGAAGAGTATCTGGATGGAGGAGAGTATCTGGATACGGGGAGTATCTGGATGGAGGAGAGTATCTGGATGGAGGAGAGTATCTGGATGGAGGAGAGTATCTGGATATGGGGAGTATCTGGATGGAGAAGAGTATCTGGATATGGGGAGTATCTGGATGGAGAAGAGTATCTGGATATGGGGAGTATCTGGATGGAGAAGAGTATCTGGATATGGGGAGGATTTGGATGGAAGAGAATATCTGGATGGAGGAGAGTATCTGGATGGAGAAGAGTATCTGGATGGAGGAGAGTATCTGGATACGGGGAGTATCTGGATGGAGGAGAGTATCTGGATGGAGGAGAGTATCTGGATGGAGGAGAGTATCTGGATGGAGGAGAGTATCTGGATATGGGGAGTATCTGGATGGAGAAGAGTATCTGGATATGGGGAGTATCTGGATGGAGAAGAGTATCTGGATATGGGGAGTATCTGGATGGAGAAGAGTATCTGGCTATGGGGAGGATTTGGATGGAAGAGAATATCTGGATGGAGGAGAGTATCTGGATGGAGGAGAGTATCTGGATGGAGAAGAGTATCTGGATATGGGGAGTATCTGGATGGAGAAGAGTATCTGGATATGGGGAGTATCTGACTATGGGGAGTATCTGGATGGAGAAGAGTATCTGGATAGAAGAGAGTATCTGGATATGGGGAGTATCTGGATGGAGAAGAGTATCTGGATATGGGGAGTATCTGGATGGAGAAGAGTATCTGGATATGGGGAGTATCTGGATGGAGAAGAGTATCTGGATGGAAGAGAGTATCTGACTATGGGGAGTATCTGGATGGAGAAGAGTATCTGGATGGAGAAGAGTATCTGGATGGAAGAGAGTATCTGACTATGGGGAGTATCTGGATGGAAGAGAATATGTGGATGGAGAAGAGTATCTGGATGGAGGAGAGTATCTGGATGGAGAAGAGTATCTGGATGGAGGAGAGTATCTGGATGGAGAAGAGTATCTGGATGGAGAAGAGTATCTGGATGGAGGAGAGTATCTGGATGGAAGAGAGTATCTGACTATGGGGAGTATCTGGATGGAGAAGAGTATCTGGATGGAAGAGAGTATCTGACTATGGGGAGTATCTGGATGGAGGAGAGTATCTGGATGGAGAAGAGTATCTGGATGGAGGAGAGTATCTGGATGGAGAAGAGTATCTGGATGGAGAAGAGTATCTGGATGGAGGAGAGTATCTGGATGGAAGAGAGTATCTGACTATGGGGAGTATCTGGATGGAGAAGAGTATCTGGATGGAAGAGAGTATCTGACTATGGGGAGTATCTGGATGGAGGAGAGTATCTGGATGGAGAAGAGTATCTGGATGGAGGAGAGTATCTGGATGGAGAAGAGTATCTGGATGGAGAAGAGTATCTGGATATGGGGAGTATCTGGATGGAGAAGAGTATCTGATATGGGGAGTATCTGGATGGAGGAGAGTATCTGGATGGAGGAGAGTATCTGGATGGAGAAGAGTATCTGGATGGAGGAGAGTATCTGGATGGAGGAGAGTATGTGGATGGAGAAGAGTATCTGGATGTAGAGGAGTATCTGTCCCCATGTGGCAGGACAACTGTAAAAAAGAAAGGGTCCAAAGCAAAAATCTCAGAAATGGAGAACCAGCTCTTAGGTTGGTAACGCGTCTTGGAGCCCCAGGAAAGGGAACTCAAAGCGCTCCCCACTAATTTCTGCAGCCTTTTTCAAAATACATGCCCGGGGCAAAGCATTTATGTAAAAAAAAAAAAAAAAAAAAAAAGTATGTGGTTTCTAAATTTGTTTTTCTTTTCCTGATATGAAAAAATATATGTCCTCGCAAATGAAAGAGGTCTTAAGGAGAAGCGACGGAAGGCTTACCTTCTATTTAATAGTAATAATAATAATAATGATAAAAAAGGTCAATGCTGTCGTGGAAGTCTCAGACGTGTTCAAGGCACACGCCATTTGTGAACGGCCGAGGGTTTGGGGTCGGGGCACCTTGGCGGGGCTGATATTTGAGTTACGGGGGGGGGACTTGGTCACGGTCAGGCTTTCACATCACACGGGACACCCCCCGCAAGGGCCGTGGAGAGCGCGGCGCGAGTCCCCACCGGGAGGTCAAGCTCATCGTTAGTAAACACGGTCTGCCCAGAGGTGACAGGCAAAGCGCATCTGGAGATTAACACGGAGAACCTACAAAAGGCCTCGCCCTCTCTGCCCGCCGCGGGCAGGTGTCCTTTCTGGGAGGAGCTTCGGGCAGGTGTTAGGGTCCTGTCGCCGGCGGCCGGGCTGCTTCCCCCGACTATCACCTTCTATTTCTCCAGGAGAGTGTGCTGAACTGTAAACGGCAGAGAGAAACGAGAGTCATTTCCGGTTCCACAAACAGACCCACGGGGACAAGCTTCCTGGAGTGAGCACGCTCCATTTCCGTATCAGATAACTCAGCTCAAAACTCACCGCCAAGAAAAGCAAAACCCCAAATCAAAAACAAAAAAAACAAAAAACAACTCAGTAAATTTCACTGAACGATCCCGTACACAGCTAGAAAGAAATGGTTACCGCGGGAAACCGGGAAAGACAACGAAAGAAGGCACTCTCTATCAAAGACTTCTCGGAGACAACAACAGATGTCTACGATGCACGGAATTTCAGAATAAATTTTCTAAACGAAATGATGTGGTATCTGAGATTAATCTACAGGGAAGCGGGGCTGAGATTTTCCGCTTCATTCACGTGAAGTTTTAGAACTTTTTATTTCACGCGTGACAGTCCTAAAACTATATTTTGGAGGGAGAAGGTGGGATTTGGATAGGAGGATTAAGGACGGTGAGATTTCCCCTCGGAATTTGCTGGCGGGAAGAACAAACCCATTGCTGAGATGGGGCCCTGCCGGTAGATAAATACCAGCGTGTTGGCCATGCGGCAGGACGACTTCACCATGCAAGGTAACACGGGTTAAAAAAAAAAAAATCTCCCTTCTAGATTGAAGACAGTCGCTCCTTTTAAACATAGTTCCTGGATTTGAAGAGAGACCCTCAACTAGACCTGAACTTTCCATATACATCTCTAGTTTTTTTTTTTTTAATTCAAAACAGTTTAGAAAATTGCATTACAAACTCATGTCAATGACACAGCAGTCGGATAAAATAAACGTCCCCTCTCTTGGGGAAACAGGTAGCTTGGCACCTTGCAAATAAATAAAACACGTAAAGAAATGTAGTTTTTAAAATCAATACTGTGTTCAGGAGAGATGCAGGCATATTTAGGTCTTCTATGAAATCTCCAACCCTGAGGACTTTATATGTCATCTCCCATTTGAATCCCCTTGAAAGCAACTAGACATTAAAGGAACACCTTAACGCAGGAAATCCAACATTGGAGGGTGTAGGAAAGACACGCTAACCCTAACCCTAACCCTTAACGCTAATCCTAACCCTTAATCCTTAATGCTAACTCTTAATGATAACCCTAACCACAACCCTTGACCATTATAACCCTAACTGTAACCTTGATCCTAAACCCTTAACCCAAGCCCTAACCCGTAACCATTAACGATAACCCGAACCTTTAATCCTAAAAATTAACTCTTAATGATAACCCTAACCCTAACCCTTAAACCTTCTACCCCTAACCATTAACCCTAACCCTAACCCTGATCCTAAACCCTTAACCCTAGTCTTAACCCTAACCCTGATCCTAAACCCTTAACCCTAGTCTAAACCCTTAGCCCTAACCCTAACCCTAACCCTTAACCCTAACCCTAACCCTAACCCTAACCCTTAACCCTAACCCTAACCCTTAGCCCTAACCCTAACCCTAACCCTTAGCCCTAACCCTAACCCTAACCCTAACCCTAACCCTTAACCCTTAACCCTAACCCTAACCCTAACCCTAACCCTGACGCCGGGTGCATAGGCAAAAGGAACACAAGGGAAACGCTCCCCGTCCACCCCGTGCTTACCAGCCGGCTCCGCGTTGGTGTTCCGGTGGTTCTGCAGGTCCACCTCGCCTTGTTCCGCTGGAAGCGAGAGAAAAAGACCCGGAGAAGCTCAGTACGGCAGACGCCACCCCCCGTGGAGTGCACACAGAGCACATTCCGGGGTTCCCAAGGCTGACGCTCCTAGCTCTGTCTGGGGCCAGAGGTCTCCACCCTGAAACCCAGGGCCCTCCGTGGACCCCTCGTGGATCCCAGCGCTCATGAGCGAGGACTTGCTGGGGCTCTTTCCACGGGCGGCCCAAGGATTGAGAGAACCCAGCTTTTGTTTCTCTCTATTTTAACGGTTGCACGTGGAGATCCCTCTCTTACTAAACGATGCCGTCTCTGTGAACACAAGATGCTCACTTCCGTCTGCCTGCCCTCCAAGCTCATCAAAAAAATAAATAGTAACGATCCATGAAGGCAATCTCCGCAGACTGGCATCTTTTCAGCACCTAGAACTGAAAAGGGGATGTGCTTTTTCCTCTTCCACCCTGAATCTAGCATCGTGCCAGGAAGTGGAGTTGGAGGAGGAGGAGGAGGAGGAGAGGGATGGAGTTTCGGACCACTAAGGGCTGCCCCGGCCATCACCGGAGCACCACGGGGTGTCTTGCAGCCTGGTGGGCTTCTTCACCCAGCATGACCCCCCACACACACACACCCCGCTCCACGGCGTCTCTTGTTTTCATTTCCACGCCTCTATTTCACAATCTTTCAAACGTGCCCCGGACGCAAACGCAGTGATCTCCCCAAATGCGCTCGGAGTAGCTTCCCTCCCGACTCGCAGCTTAAGCCGACGGAATTCGAAACGGGTTTAAGAGATGCACAGACAGAATGCGTTTATTTCTTCCCAGCGTGGTTGGGAAGGCGCCCGGGGCTTGCAACCAGCCCACGCTCACGGAATGGGTGGCCACGCTTCGCCCGCTCACGAGACTTTCACATTTGCAAAACCGTGCCATCCGTGGTCCGATAAACGCGTGTGCGTGTGCGCGTGGTACAGTCGCACGACCTTCCGTGACGAGATGTGCATGAAACCGATTGCGTGGTCGGAAACCGGTCTACCCGACCCAGTGCACGACAGCTGCATGAAGACGCCACAGTCGTAAGATTATTTAAAAAAAAAAAAAAGAAAGAAAGAGAGAGAGAGCCAAAGACGTGAGTGTTCAGAAAGGTCTGTGAAAATGTCAGTCACAAATGCCATGTGTCCTGCAGGCAGAAGACGGTTAACACAGGTGAGAAATTTGCAATTTGCAGTCATTTCAGAGGTGAAAGAATTTCTCCCTACAAAAAAAAAAAAAAAAGAGCAAGCAAATGCTCAAAATAAAAAGGCAGAAAGATACTATTTTTACTCTTTCAATGTTATGAAACATTATATAAAATCTGGCTACTTTTAAGGTGGGAGGGAAAAAGTCCACAGAAAACAAGAAAATGTCACAAGAGCAAAGCTAGCTGGGGCAAGAGTTCCAACACCCGGACCCCTCAGGAGGAGAACGGCATGCTTAGGAGGCACCACCACCCCGCCAGCCCCCGCCGCCCTGGGTCATCCTCCCGTCAAAACTTAGAGCACCAAGCACGCCGCGTCTTAGAATCCAACTTAGAGCGATTCTCAGGGATTTTTCTTTTTTATTTCAGCATATTATGGGGATACAAATGCTTAGGTTACAATATTGCCCATGCCCTGCCCAAGTCAGAGCTTCAAGTGTGTCCATCCCCCAGGCAGTATGCACCAAACCCATTAGGAGTGTATATATGCCCATCCCCTCCTGCCCCCTGCCACCTGCCCAACACACAATGAATGTTCTTACTATACGTGCACTTAGGTGTTGATCGGCTAAAACCAATTTGATGATGAGTATGCGGAGAGAGAGGAACACTCCTACACTGCTGGTGGGACTGCAAACTAGTGCAACCTCTGTGGAAAGTAGTATGGAGATACCTCAAAGAGATACAAGTCGATCTACCATTGGATCCAGCAATCCCACTACTGGGCATCTACCCAAAGGAACAAAAAAAAAAAAGACATTCTATGATAAAGACACCTGCACTCGAATGTTTATAGCAGCACAGTTCACAACTACAAAGAGGTGGAAGCAACCCAAGTGCCCATCCATGCGTGAGTGGATTAATAACATGTGGTCTATGCACACCATGGAGTTCTGCTCAGCCACAAAACACAACGGTGATCTAGCACCTCTTGTGTTACCCTGGATGGAGCTGGAGCCCATTCTACTAAGTGAAGTGTCCCAAGGATGGAAAAACAAGCACCACATGGACTCTCAGGGTTTTTTTTAAAGGGTGATAACCATCTGTAGCTGTTGGAACAGTCTAGCAAAGCCATGGGGTTGTAACGGGTGGCTATGCTCCGTGAACACACACACACATACATGCACACACACATACACACGCATTTGCATGACACGCACTTGGGACCAATCTGCAGTCCACACCCAGCGACCACTGCCACCGGTACTCTTTTCTGTTTGAGCACAGGTAGGGCTGATGTTTTGGGGACACACACAGGGATCCGACTCGGACTTATTCCTGGGATCGCTGGGAACAGGCTGCATCGGATCAGAAGTGAGAAACCTTCAGACACGTCCTTCCAAGAGAAGGAGACCACGTCCCCCCACCCGGAGTCAGTATTTGGGGCTCGCATCACGATGAAATCACCGGTCCCAGCCTGAACCACCACTCCGCCACGAGAGAGCGAAAGAGGTTACGCTTCATTTCTGTGAGAGGTGGGAATAAGAAAAGTGAAGGGAATGAGAAACAAAAAAGAAATTAAGAAACAAGAAATAATAAAAGGAAAGACACGAGAAAAAAAAACAAGATGTAAGTAATACGTAAAAGATATAATAAAGGAAAAGAAAGAAAGAAGAAAAATAAGAAATAAGAAGAGTAAAGGAAATGAAAAAGAAATAAGAAGAAATGAATAGATAATAAGTAAAAGAAATAAGAATAAAGAAAATAAATGAGAAAAGATAACAAGTAAAAGAAATAAAAAAGGCCAGACATAAGAAAAAAAAGACACAATAAGCAAAAGAAAGAATTAAGAAAAAAGAAAATAAGAACTAAGAAAAAAAAACAAGAAAAGTAAAACAAATATAAAAGTAAAGAATAAGAAAAAATAATGAATAAATAATCAGTAAAGGAAATCAAAAGAAAAATAAATGAGAAAAAATGAGGAAAGTAAAAGAAATAAAAAGGGAAAGAAATAGGAAAAAAATAACTAATAAGTAAAACAAATAAGAACAAAGAAAAAGTAAATAAAAAATAAGATAGAAAAAGAAAGAAAAAAGAAGAAAACGAGGAAAAACAAGAAAAGCAAAAGAAAGATGACAAAGTAAAAAGAAAACAAGAAGAAATAAGTAAAAGAAAGCAAGAATAAAGAAATAAGAAAAAAAAAAGTACGAAATAAGAGAAGTTAAAAAAAGAAGACTGGTGCCCGAGAGCAGAGGGTGGCATTGGGAAGGGAGGAACAGCAGGTGTGACACGCACCTGTCAGGAGGACCCCAGGACACCTTGCCCAGGTGTGAGGAGCACCTGCCCGCCCACCCATGCCGCACAGACCTTAAGAGGAGAAGCCCGTGAGCTCACACACGTGCACACACACACACACACACACACACACACACACATATATATTTTTCCCCTAGGAACCGAGGCGGGTAACCATTTGCACAAACAGACGAGAGGCAGAGCTGAGAACGGCTGCCCTACGGGAAACGGAGAGAGACAGAGACGCAGCGTGGAATCCCACCAGGGGTCTGTCCCCTCACCTTCCTTTCCTGCAAAGCAACCCCGCACTGAGCCCCAGGATGCCGCAGGGAGAGGTGGCCGCCGGCCGGTTCCCTGCTCAGGGATAGACCTCGTGGGGACAAACGTCACCCACACGGGGAAGCCGCCCACCCCGTTTCTTTATGCTGCATTTACGTTTACGAGAACACATCCGCATTTCTCCTCGCTGACCGAGGCCACCTGTGCAGTGGCACAGCGAAAAACGACATGACCGAACGCAAGGAGCCTCCGTGCGCCGAGAGGGGCCGGGCACGTGGGACCCGAGGCGTGGCGTGTGCGTCCCGGTGGTGACCGCGGGCAGGAGGAGGGTGACGGGTGCAGGGGCTGCGTCCTGGGAGACAAGCGGTTAGCGGTCAGGGCGCTGTCGGCTCGCACACGGCTCCCGGCTCACGCCTAGGTCTTCTATGCACCTGGAACGCAGGGTGGAAGAGAAAAGGAAGACAGGAATAAAAAAGTAAACTCGGGACAGGTCGGTGTTGGGTGTGTGCCGGGGCATGGGCAGCGGCGGGGAGGGGTTAGAAAGCCATGCTCGGGGCGCAGAGGGAGAGATGGAGGGAAGGAGGGAGGGAGGGAAGGAAGGAAGGAGGGAGGGAAGGAGGGAAGGGAGGAAGGAGGGAGGGAGAGAGGGAGGGAGAGAGGGAGGGAGAGAGAGAAGAAAGAAGGAAGGAAGGAAGGAAGGAAGGAAGGAAGGGAGGGAGGGAGTGAGGGAGGGAGGGAGGGAGGGAAAGGGGGAGGGAAGGAGGGAGGAAAGGGGGAAGGAGAGAGGGAGGGGAGGGAAGGAGGGAGGGACGAAGGGGGGAAGGAGGGAGAAGGAGAGAATGAGGGAAGGAAGGAAGGAAGGAAGGAGGGAGGGAGGGAAGGGAGGGAGGGAGGAAGGAAGGAAGGAAGGAAGGAAGGAAGGAAGGAAGGAAGGAGGGAGGGAGGGAGGGAAGGAAGGAAAGGGGGAAGGAGAGAGGGAGGGGAGAGAAGGAGGGAGGGATGAAGGGGGGAAGGAGGGAGAAGGAGGGAAGGAGGGAGGGAAGGAGGGAGGGAGAAGGAGAGAATGATGGAAGGAGGGAAGGAAGGAAGGAAAGAGGGAGGGAAGGAAGGAAGGAGGGAGGGAGGGAGGGAAGGAGGGAAAGAAGGAGGGAAGGAAGGAAGCAGGGAAGGAAAGAGGGAGGTAAGGAAGGAGGGAAGGAAGGAAGAAAGGAAGGAGCGAAGGAGGGAGGGAGGGAAGGAAGGAAGGAAGGGAGGAGGGAGGGAAGGAAGCAGGGAAGGAAGGAAGGAAGGAAGGAAGGAAGGAAGGAAGGAAGGAAGGAAGGGAGGGAGGAGGGAGGGAAGGAAGCAGGGAAGGAAGGAAGGAAGCAGGGAAGAAAGGAGGGAGGGAGGGAGGGAAGGAAGGAAGGAGAGTAGGAAGGAAGGAGAGAAGGAGAGAAGGAGCATGAGTCAGCCACCTAAAACCTGCTGAAACCGCTGTCAGCGCCGGGCGCTGTTCCCCGCCGGCCGTGGTCCGAGCTCACCAGCAGCCGCCACCGCAGGCAGCAGGCCACAGCGCCCTTCACACCAAGTGTAGACAACCCAAAGCCGGGCTGCATGTCGTTAGTATCCGGTCTAGTTTCCTGAAGCCACCACACAGACACACACACACACACACACACAAGCAAAGACGCCACCCCGCCTCGAGCCCACGGCAGCAGCGGCTGAGACAGTCCCCTGCGTCACGCGTGTGGACACCAAGGGCAGCTCCGGCGGCACCAACCCCCCCGCGGAAGTGAGGCCCAGAGCTGCGGGATCGCTCGGGGGAAGCGTTAGTACGTAGCTCCACACGGCGCCCCGAAGCCCTTCGGGGAACATCCAGCGAGACAGGGCAAGTGGATCAGCGCACCTGGTGTGGGAGAGCCTCGCCTGCCCACCTGCCTGTCCCACACCCACTCGGATGCAAACTGAACAGACACCACGAGTGTTAGCGCCACGACCCACCGAGTCTCCCCGGAAACAAGACAGGGTCTTGTATTTGTTGTTCCCCAAGAAGACACCCTGGGGCTTATTTTCAGGGGATGTGTTATTTTTTTCAAGTACGGTACAACCATCCATATTGATTCAAACAGAGTGAAGTCGTCTTCTTCTGGAACATCATCCTCACTCTGCAAACCCCGAATCCCATCCTGAATGTCTTGCGACTCTGTTTCCTTTAGAGCCACCGGCCCCGATCCTTCCTGTCGAGCACTAGAGCTATCACGGGGCGGATGAGAAGGGCTGCTCGTGTTCTTTCCCGCTCCGCAACGACACGCATGGGTTGTGCAGACGCGCTGCGCAGCCACGCCCGTCACTAGGGCTGATTTTCATAGCCACGCCCACCACTAGGACTGATTTTCATAGCCACGCCCATCACTAGGGCTGGTTTTCATAGCCACGCCCACCAGTAGGGCTGATTTTCGGGGTAGGGCTTCTATCAGCACACATGCTTAGAAATCCTACCAGGGCTTGTTTTGTGGGTAGGTCTTATTTTCGGGGAGACAGGGTACTCCCGGACAACCGGCCTCTCTCCGTGTACGAACACACGCCTGCTCTTGCAGAATAAGGTCTCCCCGAGACTGTGTGTGCTGCCCTCCCTACGCACACCCTTGCAGGGAAGGCGATCGCCAGGCTCGCCCAGACCTGTGGGCTGGCGCATGTCAAAGTCACGGAGACCGTGGGGCGGCCTGCACACGCGCCGGGGCTCTGACACCTTCCTGTCCCCCGTGCCTCGACCCCACGGCTAGCTGTGCACGGAGCCCCCACGGCAGGGACACAGACTGCCAAGGATGCTTCGAATTTCAGGGGGCATAAAAACCGGGATGTGCAGGAGAGCAGTGGCAGAGAGATGCTCTTTCAAAACAGTTAGGTTCCTGGCGTTTATAGGGTAACGCCTGGTGTCCCCTTGCGCTAACGTCAGGCATTTTTGTGACTGGAGACAAAAGTGCCCAGTTACGCAAATGTGGAGTGCCAGCCCGCTTCCATTTTACCATATTCTATATTTTACTTTATTTTACTTTACTTTATTATATTTATTTTATTTATTTATTTTCTGTTATCGTATTCATTTTATTTATTTTTAAAATAACCTTATTTTATGTCATTTACTTAATTTATATATTGTAATTTTTATTATGGTTTTATGTGTATACTATAGTGACTACTTATATTTAAGTATATAATATATGATGTACAATTATATTCATAGTATAACATTATAGTTTCATTATAATTATATTTATGTATTATAATTTTTAATTATAATAATATATTTACATTTTTATCATATTATACATGACATATATTCATGTGATTTATATTTTATTTTATATTACATAATTATTAATCAATGAATTAATTATTGTCATTATTGATTATAATTATTCATTAGATTCATAATATGTCATTTAATGACATAATATGTCACTAAATAATTATAATTATAATATTTTTATATTTTTATTTTGTTTGTTTCATTTTATTGATTTTTAAAATTTATTTTATTTATATGTCATAATTATATTAATATGTTATATAATATTTTATATAGATAATATATAATTGAACTAAATAATATTTTACACATAAATACTATATAATTAAATTTAAAGATTATACTATATTTTTATATTTGATTTGATTTATTTCTTATTTTATTTCATTGTATTCTACTTGTTTGGCCTTTCTGTGTCGTGTGTTTTCAGAAGACCTAGACAATGAATGCCACGAACACTGGAAGGCAAACTGAGATTTAAAGCTAGACCTTATATGTTAATTTGGCCTCAGAAGAATAAAAGATCGTACAAAATCTCTTCGGCAGCACGGATTGAATCCTGGACTTCCCTAAGCTGATTCTTCAGAAAAGATGTGTGTATTTTTTGAAACGATCCAAATAAATTATTGCCAACGAGTGAGAGCTCTCCTTTCCCATGCCCACCCAGCCCCTGCAAGGAATGCAGAAAACACTGCAAACCCAAGGCCAACCCCGGGGCTGGGAAGAGATAAAATGCACAGCAGTTATTTGTTTTCCCTTTTCCCAATTCTATTTCCAAAGTTCCGACAAAGTCAAGCCCGCCAAGACCCTGGGGTGCTCTGGCAACTTCGTCAGTCTTGGGAGAGGGATATGGAATAGCAGCCCCAGATCCCAGGGGTCCACAAATCCCAGGTACGAAGAGATAAAAATGCTTCTCGAGTCTAGAATCCAATGCGGGTCGGCCCCAGAGATTTTCAGGAAATTACAGGGCTGAGACTTCTCTTTAACTAGAGAGCATTCAACATGGTGTGGGCTTCTAAAAAGACCCACACAGTTTCAGATAGAACACCTAAAACACGGAGCACCCCTTCCTCACAGACAGGTCTTCCTTCTCTCCTGGTTGCAAACCATGCTCGGAGTTAAACGGCTTGGGGAAAATGAAAAAATGTGATGGCAAAAGGGGTTTCCTGTTGCTTTTCCCCCTTGGTTCTAACTGTAGGTCTTTTACAGGCATCTCCTTGAACATGGGCAGCTGTCCATGCGAGCACCGCCAAACACGGATCACGTGATCAGCCAACCACCATTTCCCCAGCACCTGCCAGGTGAGAGACCCAGGACCTCAGCCTCCCGCAGGTGAGGCAAGAAACCCCACACACACCAAGAGGAGGGATGTAGACCCCAGCAGCCCATCTTAGGTCTCTGGATTCAAAAGCCGTTTGGGACTCTCTCAGTTTTCAAGCTATCAGTAATGTCTGCTGACTTCAACTTCTGCAGCGATGGCAGATTTAGGCTAAACCCCACCCCTATAATCTAACGGCGTCTCCACCGGCATCTATTTAAACCTCCCAGGAGAGCAACGCTTTGGGGTTGGGGGTTAGGGATGTGAGGTCAGTGACCAACTACGAGTGAGGACTTAAAGTCACAGGTAGGGGGACACGTTCACATACACCCAGGGACTTGGCCAGGCTCTACGAGACCTCTGAAAACCATGCCAGTTACTCATGCCAAAGAGAAGGGAAGACCTAAATGGGGCACCCCAGAGATGCATGAACGTCATCTGTGTTCAAAAGGGTAGGACTTAGGGACTTCGGGGCAAGTCGTAAATAACTCGGGGAGCTTTGAGTACCGAGGTCCCCAAAAGCCCACTGGCAGAGCTGGGATACTGGCAGAGGATGGAAGGTACCATCTTCCTAATTCCCTTTTCGACGCCACATCCCATTCGAGAACGTTCGTAGGTCCCCCAGCACCCGTGGGCGTTTGGTTCTAGCACACATCGGGGGTCGGAGGTGCTGGGTTTTGATTTTAACTACTCCCCACCCCGTGTGGCTGTTGGAGAAGACACCACGGCACCCCCCGGCGTGGCTCTCCCCGTCCCGACGAAGTGAGCGGCGGAGGTTGTGCACAGCCATGAATCAACCATCACAGCGAATGCATCTCACGCTCCCGCTCTCTGCTTTGCAACTTGGGGAGGCTGTCCCCACCCGGCCACCTCTGACCGTCGCAGTTCCTCAGGGTTTGCATCACCCGTTTGTTGCATTCTAGACTCAACACCCGAGCGCTGGGGCGGTGAGCGACTTGCAAACGTCCACACCGCTGGATGCAAGGCAGAGCAGCGCCAGGACGGGCCGGAGCCACTTGACGAACCGCCAGCCACCGAGCACGCGTGCCGTGCCAGCCTGCCTTTTCAACGCATAGCGCGCTTTCCCAGGGAGCTATGCCCACGGGAGAAGCGCCTTACCGTTCTCTTTGAAGCACAGCTTCTTCTTCTGGTAAGCGATGAAGCTGGAGATGGCACCGGCCACGGCCACCACCACGGCCCCCACGATCCCAGGGATCACGCCAGGGGCGTCGGCTGCAGAGGAAAAGCACAGGACACCTGAGCACACGGCACACCGAGACGAGAAGACCCAGTGGGGCAGGCGGTGGACAGAGACAGCCGGCTTGAGATCATCGAGGTCCCCGGTTTTCCAACGGGAGAACCCTGGGCATTGCACGCCCTGACCGGGGGGCGTGCGACCACCAGAGCCGGCTCCAGGGCTTCCTCCCGGACATGGCTCAAGACCTTGTGCATGGCCAGAAGACCCAAACACATGGCATTCCCAGAACCAACCCCTCAAAATCACACCCAGAAAGGAAACCAGTTTGCTGGGGTCCTTATATCCAAGCCACGCGGGGTGAACGTTCAGCCTTCCAATCCCACCCTCGCTCTCCTGCAGACACCCGGCTTCCCAGGGTGCAGGGAGCAAAAACATCTCTATGGGGTGGAGGTGAAAGGAACCTCTCTCTCTCTCTCTCTCATCTACGCCTGTTCTGATGATGCTGTCTGCAATATACGTGCACTTGATTTTCTACATTCATTGTGGAAGAAACGTCATCTATTTACACACTCATAAAATCGAGGTTGTCAAAACTTAACCATCCCTCCCTGACAAGGTGATTTATTAAACTCTAACTCTATCTGGGAAGTCCAAGAATGACAGCCCTAAATAAACGTGCCGGACACACATTTGCTCATGGTGTAGACTTTCAAATGACCACACCTTCGTAGACAAGGATGATAAGCAAATTGTTACATCCTTCAGAAAAAGCTTAAAAAAACCCAAGAACTGCATCCACAAAATAATACATACATAAAACGTGGGGAGGCTGGTCACGTTCCTTTTTTGCACGAACATGCATCACACATTTTAGGCATCCACGTTTTGACACTCATTACAACAGCAAATAGGTATTAAAATCTTCGGCCAGAGAAATATCACATTTACAACGTTGACTCCAGCAGTACAAAAGCAATTCGGGTAACCGAAACATTTGTACGTACGTAATAATCTGAAAGCAAAATAAATAACTCCTTTGTTAAAGGAGTTGCTTTAGAAGCAGGGATTCTTCTAGAAGCAGAGTCCTTGCAAACTGCCGACATACAAGATACTAAAATGCACAGCGAATGTCCTTCCCTCTTCTCTTCTCTCTCTCCTTTTCTTCCTTCCTCTTTCTCTCTCTCTTTCTCTATCCTGCTTTCTTTTCTTTCCATTTTTAAGGGAATTTTTTTAATCACTATTTTCTTGTTCCTATGAAAAGGAAAGAGAGCAGATGAATCACTGGCACTTTGATGTCAAGAGCACAAGGACTCTTCGAACCAAAGGGGGGGGGGAGTGTCCACATTGACACCTCCAAATGCCACTGATCGATCAATGATCAATCAACCAGTCATCGCCAGTCGGGGGCTTTGGGCACGTGGCCACCAGGACAGCAACAACCAGATGGCACCTACCTTGCTCCTCCTCATTCCTGTGGCTTCCACCGCCTCCACTGTCTCCTGCAAGAGAAAAGCAAGACCGGGTGACGACCAGTTGCACCAGGAAGGTTTTCGGCAAAGGGAAAACGCACGGCAAGTTTCAGCTCCCAGGGAGCTGGGCTTATGGAGGCACCTTCTCGGAATGGCCACAAAACCGAGGAGGTCATTTTGCTATTGAGGACTCTTATTCAATTGTCGAGCGGGGACCTCCCCTCTGTGAGGGTCCCATTCACAGGGAAAACAGGCTCAGCCCCCCGCTCGGACCACCTTCCTACAGCGGGCAGGGTCCCCTCTGGCAGGACATGGGCGGAACCCCAGCCAGGGCCCTGGAGCCCCCAGTGAACCCCAAGCATAGCTATAGAAGGAGCCCAGACACCCCTGCCATCTCCTGCCGGTGGTCACCGCTCGGTGTGTCCTCTTCTCAGACTGTCCCCAAGGCTGAGACAGGCAGCGTGGAAACCACCTTTGCATTTTTCAAAATTTCACACTGACAACCAGTATTCAGAAATATCTATACATGGTGTAAAGCCAGTGCTCCTATAATTATGAAACGATTTCTGCACGCTCAGGACCGGTCATCACTAAGGTGTGAACGTGTCAGAGAGCCTCTGGTTTGTTCCCCTTGATGCCAGCAGTTGGCATCGTGTGTCATTATGCTGTACCCACTCAGGCACCACATGTTACACAAATACAAAGCTGGGGTGCTGCCCGTTACACTATCTGGGGTGCATGTTACACAGCTATAGAGCTGGGGTGCTGCCTGCTACACTATCTGGGGTGCATGTTACACAGCTATAGAGCTGGGGTGCTGCCTGGTACACTATCTGGGGTGCATGTTACACAGCTATAGAGCTGGGGTGCTGCCTGGTACACTATCTGGGGTGCATGTTACACAGCTATAGAGCTGGGGTGCTGCCTGGTACACTATCTGGGGTGCATGTTACACAGCTATAGAGCTGGGGTGCTGCCTGGTACACTATCTGGGGTGCATGTTACACAGCTATAGAGCTGGGGTACTGCCTGCTACACTATCTGGGGTGCATGTTACACAGCTATAGAGCTGGGGTGCTGCCTGCTACACTATATGGGGGTGCAGGTTACACAGCTATAGAGCTGGGGTGCTGCCTGTTACACTATCTGGGGTGCATGTTACACAGCTATAGAGCTGGGGTGCTGCCTGGTACACTATCTGGGGTGCATGTTACACAGCTATAGAGCTGGGGTGCTGCCTGGTACACTATCTGGGGTGCATGTTACACAGCTATAGAGCTGGGGTGCTGCCTGGTACACTATCTGGGGTGCATGTTACACAGCTATAGAGCTGGGGTGCTGCCTGCTACACTATCTGGGGTGCATGTTACACAGCTATAGAGCTGGGGTACTGCCTGCTACACTATCTGGGGTGCATGTTACACAGCTATAGAGCTGGGGTGCTGCCTGTTACACTATATGGGGTGCATGTCACACAGCTATAGAGCTGGGGTGCTGCCTGGTACACTATCTGGGGTGCATGTTACACAGCTATAGAGCTGGGGTGCTGCCTGCTACACTATCTGGGGTGCATGTTACACAGCTATAGAGCTGGGGTGCTGCCCGTTACACTATCTGGGGTGCAGGTTACACAGCTATAGAGCTGGGGTGCTGCCCGGTACACTATCTGGGGTGCATGTTGCACAGCTATAGAGCTGGGGTGCTGCCTGGTACACTATCTGGGGTGCATGTTACACAGCTATAGAGCTGGGGTACTGCCTGCTACACTATCTGGGGTGCATGTTACACAGCTATAGAGCTGGGGTGCTGCCTGGTACACTATCTGGGGTGCATGTTACACAGCTATAGAGCTGGGGTGCTGCCTGGTACACTATCTGGGGTGCATGTTACACAGCTATAGAGCTGGGGTGCTGCCTGCTACACTATCTGGGGTGCATGTTACACAGCTATAGAGCTGGGGTGCTGCCTGCTACACTATCTGGGGTGCATGTTACACAGCTATAGAGCTGGGGTGCTGCCTGCTACACTATCTGGGGTGCATGTTACACAGCTATAGAGCTGGGGTGCTGCCTGGTACACTATCTGGGGTGCATGTTACACAGCTATAGAGCTGGGGTGCTGCCTGGTACACTATCTGGGGTGCATGTTACACAGCTATAGAGCTGGGGTGCTGCCTGGTACACTATCTGGGGTGCATGTTACACAGCTATAGAGCTGGGGTGCTGCCTGGTACACTATCTGGGGTGCATGTTACACAGCTATAGAGCTGGGGTACTGCCTGCTACACTATCTGGGGTGCATGTTACACAGCTATAGAGCTGGGGTGCTGCCTGCTACACTATATGGGGGTGCAGGTTACACAGCTATAGAGCTGGGGTGCTGCCTGTTACACTATCTGGGGTGCATGTTACACAGCTATAGAGCTGGGGTGCTGCCTGGTACACTATCTGGGGTGCATGTTACACAGCTATAGAGCTGGGGTGCTGCCTGGTACACTATCTGGGGTTCATGTTACACAGCTATAGAGCTGGGGTGCTGCCTGGTACACTATCTGGGGTGCATGTTACACAGCTATAGAGCTGGGGTGCTGCCTGGTACACTATCTGGGGTGCATGTTACACAGCTATAGAGCTGGGGTGCTGCCTGCTACACTATCTGGGGTGCATGTTACACAGCTATAGAGCTGGGGTACTGCCTGCTACACTATCTGGGGTGCATGTTACACAGCTATAGAGCTGGGGTGCTGCCTGTTACACTATATGGGGTGCATGTCACACAGCTATAGAGCTGGGGTGCTGCCTGGTACACTATCTGGGGTGCATGTTACACAGCTATAGAGCTGGGGTGCTGCCTGCTACACTATCTGGGGTGCATGTTACACAGCTATAGAGCTGGGGTGCTGCCCGTTACACTATCTGGGGTGCAGGTTACACAGCTATAGAGCTGGGGTGCTGCCTGGTACACTATCTGGGGTGCATGTTGCACAGCTATAGAGCTGGGGTGCTGCCTGGTACACTATCTGGGGTGCATGTTACACAGCTATAGAGCTGTGGTGCTGCCTGCTACACTATATGGGGTGCATGTTACACAGCTATAGAGCTGGGGTGCTGCCCGTTACACTATCTGGGGTGCAGGTTACACAGCTATAGAGCTGGGGTGCTGCCTGGTACACTATCTGGGGTGCATGTTGCACAGCTATAGAGCTGGGGTGCTGCCTGGTACACTATATGGGGTGCATGTTACACAGCTATAGAGCTGGGGTGCTGCCTATATTATAATTTTATAACATAAAATATAAAGACAGGATAGGAAGTCCACCTTTCAATTGTGACGCTGCCGGCTGGGCTCATTGGGTCAAGTCCCCCCACTTAATACTCAAGGCTTTGATATCTGCATGCATTACATAAGATAAAACAAACCTCAGGGTACACCGGAGAACACAGGGCAGTGGGTGGGTGGGGAGACGGCTGAGAAGTTCCCTCTCCTGCACCCTCACCCCACAGGGAAGGAGAGCCGACGCCCGGGCCCCGACCTCGGCTCCCGGAGACCGAGTCTCTACGGGGCGAAGCCTCACTCTTCACACCAGCACACCACACAACCCCCACGCAGATTCACAGACATCATCTCTCTGTCACTTCACAGACCCCGCTGTGCTTGTGCAGAGCAGGTGGACATCACGAAACAGCGGCTGAACAGAAAGAGAAGTCGGGGTACCTGTGCCGTCTCCCCCTGAGGTTCCGTGAGCAAGATCATCATCTGAAAAGCCACCTGTGCAAAAAAAAAAAAAAACACACAGCGGTTGCATGTCATATTGGAGTTTTCTGGGAGGACCTTGTTGTCTTAGAGTGGAAAAACAAAACAAAGTAAGAAACAACATCAGACTCCAAAGCAGACCTAAAACGACCCAACCAAGGTACCACTTTACGGAAGAAATCCTTCAAA
Organism: Microcebus murinus; assembly: GCF_040939455.1. Lineage (NCBI taxonomy): Eukaryota > Metazoa > Chordata > Mammalia > Primates > Cheirogaleidae > Microcebus > Microcebus murinus. The sequence continues at coordinate 80,719,071 of NC_134136.1, read as the reverse complement.
AATACAGTTACAATTAATTGCCGTTCTGTTTCAAATCTCTTAAAATTAGTTCTACCAAAAAAATAAAACAACACAAAACAAAACAAAACAAGAAACAACCTACTATTAACACTAAACCTGACAAAGATGACACTAAAAGAAATGGAAATTTCACACCAATCCTTCTTTCTGATAAATATAATACGACAATCCTAGCTGGGGCAGAATCACGGCACCAACAACCCTAATTTTTCACCTCCCCATTGTGGGTGGAGGGCTCTGACCACCCCTAAACTCTGAGCCCAGCCAGGTGATGTAGGTTGGCCGCAGGATACGAGAAAATGGGATACAAATGATATCTCAACACAGCTTCCGTTGGGGCTGTGCGTTGCCGTGTGGGAACACGCCGTGGTAAGCCAGTAGACAGATGTAACGGATATTTGTAGAAGACCCCCGTCATCCGAGAGAAGACCACCCCAAGCAACCCAACCCGGGAAGACCACCAGCTGACCACTGGACACTTGAACGGTCTCATTTCATTGGAGCCACCCTAGACTCATTGAAAATAATGTTTTAAAAAAGTATGAAGCCACTGAATTTGGGGATAGTTTGTTCCACAGCAGTAGCTAACTGATGCATATCGATTTTAATCCATCATCAGTTTATGAGAACCTACTAGGGCTCAGTAGAGTTTACTCCGTGAGTGCCAGGATGAATTTTGTATAAAGGCATCTTTCGAATATGATTTGTCACACTCACGGCTTAAAAGAAAAGGACCATGTGCATTGATGACTACCTTCGCCTGATGAAACTTAATGTTTATTCCTGTTTAGGAAAAGAGAGTAAACTAGAGCAGTGAGGTGCTTCCAGAAATAATAGCTACCTTAAAAAAGAAAAAAAAAAAAAAAGGGAATGTCTTATTTAAAGGTGAATCTTTTTGGGCTTTTGCCTTAACGTCAGGATTGAAAAATATCTGTTCTCTTCATGCCATTTGAAGTTGTCCTGGGTTTTCTAGCAAAAGCAATGCAAAAAACTGAAATTTGTTTTTTTTTTTTTTTTTTTTTTTTTGAGACAGAGTCTCGCTTTGTTGCCCAGGCTAGAGTGAGTGCCGTGGCGTCAGCCTAGCTCACAGCAACCTCAAACTCCTGGGCTTGAGTGATCCTTCTGCCTCAGCCTCCCGAGTAGCTGGGACTACAGGCATGCGCCACCATGCCCGGCTAATTTTTTACATATATATATCAGTTGGCCAATTAATTTCTTTCTATTTATAGTAGAGACGGGGTCTCGCTCTTGCTCAGGCTGGTTTCGAACTCCTGACCTTGAGCAATCCGCCCGCCTCGGCCTCCCAAGAGCTAGGATTACAGGCGTGAGCCACAGCGCCCGGCCTGAAATTTGTTTTTAAATAAAAAAAAAAAAATAAACTGCAAAGACAAAGTATAAACATAAAAAGGGTAAATTTTAAAAAATCATTTGCAAAATAAATCACTGTTTTCTTTGAAAAGCTAAGAAATGAAGCAAAAACAACTGGAATTTAATAGGGATTTATCATTAAATGGGTAGTCAGGAAGAGTGTACAAAAATAAACACAAAAACAGTGAACATAAAAATGTATTCATAGAAACAAATAAAAGCAGGGAAAAGCACTTTAAAAACACATTTAAAGAATTTTTTTTAAAAAATCACCAAGAGAAAACAGGCACTTGGGAAATCCAATCCCAAGGAAAAAACTTGCAGAACTGTAAAGAATCCAAATGAAAATAAAAAGAAGGTTTTATTTTTTTTTCCCCAAGAGGGACAAAAAGAGACAATCACAAAATGATTCTGAAGCTAAAGGGAAAAAAAGAAAATAAACAAAAAAGCAGTAACCACACACAAAAATAAAAGACACAATAAAACCAAAAGAACTTTAACATCTTGCTCGTCAAATAATACTTTTAAAAAATATTCCGGGAGCAAAAAGTAAAGTGGGGAAAACATTCTCGTAATAAATGGGGCTGGCAAGAATTTAGTGTCATCTGTAAATAAATGAAGGCAACTTATAAATCAGTAAGAAAATATAAGAATAGCAGCATAAAGCACAAAAGAAATGTATGTGGTCAACTGATGTACTATTTTTTTTAAAAAAAATTCAGAACTTGAAGACACGAAACTAGGAGAAGATTGGTATAATATTTTACATTATCTATGTGGCCAAAGTTTTCAAGGTGATAACCAATGTGGGAGGTGTGTAGATTTCTACATGCCACTGGCAGAAGAATAAATGGGTCAAGTTCTGAAGGCAATTTAAAAACCAGTTTAAAATAGCAATAAAAAGTACTCATATGCATTGCCCTAAACTATGTGCATCCTAGAAATCTCTTTGAAGGAATAAACAGCAAAGTGCATGAAGTCGACTTAAATTTGCTCTGTGATTCGTCATTCTACAATGTCAGGGGGGAAAAAAGTAACATTTTCAAAATTAGGGATTGGTCAAATAAGTGAAAATCTGTAATTACGTATGAGTGACATAATAGTATATAATTGTCACGAAAAGTCGTAGGATGAAACAGCTAAATGACATGAAAAAATGTCCATGAACTATTACTAAGCAAAAGTAATGTGCTAGAACATTATGAACAAAAGACCTGCATTTTTATTTGAAATGAATGTACTTCATTTAAGTTGATGGACAAAAATAAGCAAATAAAAATCAAATGTCAACATGACATGGATAATACTGTGTTAAAAATTAAACAACTACGTAAACCCAAAAAAATCCCACTAAAAATCTAAAGTTTGAATGCCCATCCGTTCCAAATACCGGTGAGACTCATACGACCTTGAGAATATAACATGATGTTTTGGAAATGCTGATTTAAATATCTGAGGGCAAAAAAGGTTTACAAAAAACACCATCGTCTCTGCGGGGAATACACAAGCAGATATTTTTCCTCCCTATCAAGTCTATTATTTAAAAATCTCATATTCGATTTATTCATAAGTTCCATAAAACCTTGGAGTAGAATCAGCAAATCCAAACCAAAAATACATTTTTTTTTCTTTTTTTGAGACAGAGTCTCACTCTGTTGCCCGGGCTAGAGTGCCGTGGCATCAGCCTCGCTCACAGCAACCTCCAACTCCTGGGCTCAAGCAATCCTCCTGCCTCAGCCTCCCGAGTAGCTGGGACTACAGGCATGCGCCACCATGCCCGGATAATTTTTTCTCTATATATTTAGCTGTCCAATTAACTTTTATTTTTGGTAGAGTTGGAGTCTCGCTCTTGCTCAGGCTGGTCCCGAACTCCTGACCTCGAGCGATCCTCCCGCCTCGGCCTCCCAGAGGGCTGGGATGACAGGCAAGAGGCACCCACCGCGCCCGGCCTCAAAAACACATTTTTGAACGCTACGTTTTCCACGCACCCGAACCCTGGAACTACCTGCACAGGGCGTGAGCAGAGAGCACATGCTAACCTGAAATCACCTCCTCTCGGCTGACTAAGACATCAGACAACAGACAAATAAATAACCCACAACGGGGTTGGAGGCTCTTACCGCTGGAACCGGGTTGGTTGGGGTTCGGATGCGGCTTGGGCTTGGGTGGGTTGGGCGGTGCCGGGTCATCTGTTTGAGAGGAGAGTTGTTGCAATGGTGAGTGTTTTGCAGCAAAGAGAAGGAAGCATCCATCTGTACACTGGCAGTTTACTAAGCCACCAGAAACTGTAGAGTGTCCTTTGTCAGGAGAGGGGCAGGCGTCCACACACAAGCCCCCTGCCACCTTCTTCCCCACCACCCTGCAGCTACAGCCCTTCACGTCGAGCGTTCTCCATGGCAACCAAAGCAGGCATGCACACCCGCTACAGAATCTGCAGGGTCCCAGGCGAGATGGGAACCCCACTAAAAAACCCCGCTGTTCAAACCGCATTAAGAATTTCCGGAAGGCAGCAACTTGTACCCTGTGTTTCCCCGAAAATAAGACCTGCCCATAAAACAAGCTCTAGTAGGATGTCTAAGCATGTGGGCCATAGAAGCCTCACCCCGAAAATCAGCCCCAGTGGTGGGCGTGGCTATGAAAATCAGCCCTAGTGATGGGCGTGGCTATGAAAATCAGCCCCAGTGGTGGGCGTGGATATGAAAATCAGCCCTAGTGCTGGGTGTGGCTATGAAAATCAGCCCTAGTGGTGGGTGTGGCTATGAAAATCAGCCCTAGTGATGGGTGTGGCTATGAAAATCAGCCCTGGCGATGGGCGTGGCCATGAAAATCAGCCCTAGCGATGGGCGTGGCTATGAAAATCAGCCCTAGTGATGGGCGTGGCTATGAAAAATCAGCCCTAGTGGTGGGCATGGCCATGAAAATCAGCCCTAGTGATGGGCGTGGCTATGAAAATCAGTCCCAGTGGTGGGCGTGGCTATGAAAATCAGCCCTAGTGATGGGCGTGGCTATGAAAATCAACCCTGGTGATGGGCGTGGCTATGAAAATCAGCCCTAGTGATGGGCGTGGCTATGAAAATCAGCCCTAGTGGTGGGCGTGGCTATGAAAATCAGCCCTAGTGACGGGCGTGGCTGCGCAGCGCGTCTGCACAACCCGTGCGTGGCGTCGCAGAGCGGGAAAGAACACGAGCAGCCCTTCTCATCTGCCCCGTGAGAGCTCTAGTGCTCGACAGGAGAGATCGGGGCCGGTGGCTCTAAAAGAAACAGAGTCACAAGACATTCAGGATGGGATTCGGGGTTTGGAGAGTGAGGATGATGTTCCAGAAGAAGACGACTTCACTGTAGTTGAATAAATGTAGATGGTTGTCCCGTCCTTAAAAAAAAATAACACATCCCCTGAAAATAAGCCCTAGGGTGTCTTCTTGAGGAAAAATAAATAGAAGACCGTGTCTTATTTTCGGGAAACACGGTAGTAAGCCCATAGGGTGTCGTTGCAAAGCACGGAGCCCTGTGTGACTGCAGATCCCACAGGTCTACAAAGCCAGACCTGGGGCAAGAGGAGTCACAGTTGCCTGAGGTCATTCCAAAGACTGTGAGAGTTTTGAAACAAAAGCAAACATGCTAGGAAAAAAAAAAAAAGAGCAACCCCAAAACCCAACAATAACGACAAAAAAAAAAAAAACCAACCCAACAACAATACACCTATCCCTTAGGTTTCCACAGCAAAAACGGGTCCCAGGTACCATTCCCAAGAGACAATTCTCTTAGAAACGATCACAGTCGGGTCACAAGCTAGTCATTTGGCGTTGGCAAGGCAGCAGCAATAGAGGAGATTTAAGGGAGTTACTCACGATGTCCTCCGCCACCAAGAGCATCTTCTAAGTCAAAATCGTCCCCTAGAGGAGGGAAAGGCGTCATTAATACCAAAGTCCTGAGAGAACGGGGAAGGGCGTGCAAACAGACACAGAAAACACGGCATGCCCGCAATCCTATCGCCTGCCGAGAAGTCCCCGAATGGATGGATGACTTCTCCGGGATAGACCCTACAAAGGCAGGGACAGAAAACTGCGGTCTGAGCTGAAACCCTACAGAGGAAGACCCAGTAACGCAACGGAGCTGTTACTTGGTTTTAAGAAAAAACAAAATCAGGCAACGTCGAGGTAAGACGTAACTTTGTCCTAACTTTGTCCACCCCTTTTTGCTCTGCGATCTGTCCACCAACGGGACGTGATGCTTGGGAGATTCCACCACGCGTCCCTTCTTCCTGACTGTCATTTGCAAGGGTGGCACGAAGACCACCTGGCACGCATGTCCTTGGGCTCAGGTACATGTCACTCACGGGTTACTCGGGGAGCTTGGCCCTGAACGTTTTTCTCTCCCACGAGTCAATACACCCCCGAGACGGACCAGCTCAGACCCTCAGGGCGAAAGGACACAGAGATGTTGTCACAATGTCCCAGAGCATCAGCAACCCTTTCTCTCACAGGGATCACGGCAAGAGACTGCCACCATCAATCCCAACACAATTCAAATATCAACCGGCCCGGACCCAGAGCCCTCAAATGACTCATCTTTTCCTCCCAGGAGTCTAAGCCCTGCCCTGCTGCTGTCAGGCACCGGCGATTTCTTCTTTCTCTTTGCAAAACGAGAGCATTTGCTGCTTACCGGAACTGGGCTTTTTGGGGGTCGGAGTGGGTTTCTTGTCTTCGGTGTCTAAAGAAGAAAGACAATTGCATGAGTGAGGCTCGCAGCTGGGGAAGGAGCCCCGACCCTCTTGGGTTGCCAGGGACGTTGTTGCGTTTCCCTGGAAACAGCTGGAGAATGTTTCCAACGACATTTTTCCTCCCCAGCCCGGACGGGGCTCTTCAGTGCAGAAGGACTCGAGTGTCAACAGGCACTGGGGCCACGGTTTTTCAGCGAGACCCCGAACCCCTAACCCACCTCCTCATGTGGAACAGGGCTTAGGAGTTAAAGCTCCACCACGAAGCCAGGAGAACAGGAGGTTTAGCACAAAAACGGAACTCAGGGGAGCCCGAGATCCAGGAATGAATAAGGAGGGATGATGGACCCAGGGTTGGAATGCTTGATTCTTACGGGAAGCACATTCCCGGCTCCCCGAGACCCTCCCGTGATATCCCCACCTCTGGGAATGGAAACCGGCCAGGCTGAGGCTGCAAGACCAAGGACGCCTGTTCCCACTGGCCAAGAAGGGGTAGACGCTTGGGGACAAGGTTATGTCCTTCGTTGAGTCAAAGAAATAGTTGAGAAAGGGGTCCTGAGTTGAAGAGTGTCCCTCCAAAGCCCAATTCCACCCGGAACCTCAATACGAGACCTCATTTGGAAATAGGGTCTCTGCAGATGTAATTAGTTGAAGGGTCTCAAGATGAGATCATTGTGCAATTAGGTGAGCCCTGAACCCAACGACAGGCGTCCCTGTGAGAGACGGCAGAGGGGACGCAGACATGGAGGAGAAGCCACGTGGAGGCAGACGGAGGAGGCAGAGGCGGGAGTGAGGCTGCGGCCACAAGCCCGGGGACGCCTGGAGCCCCCGGGAGCCGGGAGAGGCGGGAAGGAGCCTCCCCTGGAGCCCGTGGAGGGAGCAAGGCCCCGAGACCCCCGCGTCCCACACTCCCGGGCTCCGGGACCGGGAGGGGACACGTTCCTGTGGTTTAACTCGTCCCATTAGTGGTGACTTATTGTGGTAGCCGTAGGAAAAAAAAATCACAAGGGGAAGGTGATATCTAAGCCAGAATAAGGAGGGATTTCTGACGTGAGCTTCAGAAGAAGGGAGGGAGACAGGCGGGAGGGCAGGAGAGGGGGTGGGGTGCTGCCTGTTACACCCCAAGAACTGGGGCATGTTCACCCCATCAACACCTTCCTCGTGGGCCTGGCGAGGAGTGTGAATTATTCTGGGGAGGGTTGATTTACCCTGAGACGGCACCGTGGATTAGCACGGTCTCCATACCGAGGCGTGCTTAAATATACACGGGCAAATCTCACCCTCTTGCATTTGGCTTTAAAGTGCTTCCCAGATACCGGGTTTCTTTACAAATCGAACGTTGGTAGCAGCCTTGTGTCCAGCGCCTCTGTGGCACCATTTCTTCCAACAGCGTGTGCAGTACTTGTTAGCAACAATGTATCTTTCAATTAATGCGTGCACCTTGCTTTCTTAGACATAATGCCACTGCGTACTTAATAGACAATGGCAGAATGGAGGCCGGGCGCGGTGGCTCACGCCTGTCATCCCGGCACTCTGGGAGGCCCAGGCGGGAGGATCGCTCGAATTCAGGAGTTCGAAACCAGCCTGAACAAGAGCAAGACCCTGTCTCTACTATAAATAGAAAGAAATTAATTGGCCAACTAATATATATAGAAAAAATTAGCTGGGCGTGGTGGTGCATGCCTGTAATCCCAGCTACTCGGGAGGCTGAGGCAGGAGGATGGCTTGAGCCCAGGAGTTGGAGGTTGCTGTGAGCGAGGCTGACGCCACGGCACCCTAGCCTGGGCAACAGAGTGAGACTCTGCCTCAAAAAAAAAAAAAAAATAGCAGAATGGAAACATAACTTTTCTATGCACTGGAAAAACAAACAAAAAAACAAAAAAAAACAAAAAAAAATTGGTGTGACTCACTTTCCTGTCTTATTGCAGGACCGAACCCAAAATACCTCGGCGTGCCTGTATCTACTATGCGAAGATAGCATGCTTGTGGTATTTTATGAAATGATATGTTTGCTTACCGCCAAGGGCGTCAGACAAATCGAAATCTCCATCTAAGAGGAAAAAAAAAAGAAAAGAGTCAGATTAGAAATAAGGAAAGGTGAAGGCAAATTGGAAAATTATGAAGATAAAAAAAAATGGTATGATATTTTTCTGACTTTGTGATATCTGTGGAATTTAAAAGAGCAACTCTAAAGCATTTATCATGTGCTGTGATTTCTCTTCTCATCCTAAATAATTCACTTTTGTGCCTGAAAGTAAGAAGATGTTACATTTTAAATAAATGCTGAGCCTCGAGTTTAGTAGAAATTAAAAATGGGGGAAAACACAGTCATTTTGTACGTGCCTTGCTCTGAAAAAGCAGATCTTTGGAAACAGATCAGTAAGAATTTCCAATATATACTGGAGGGGGAAAAAAAAAGCACAAATGGAATAAAATCTTCCTTTTTCTTACAACTTTCCTGTAATTAACAACCAAAATATAGCTCTTATAGAGACATCATACAGCATAGAAAAACACATAATTTAAAACAAAACAAAATCTCACAGGATCCCAGAAAATGAGAATTATCGATTACGGATTTTTCTATCCTGCATCTCCGTTTTTAAATTAGGACAATTTCAGTGCTACTTCGATGTGGCTGCTGTCTCCCATGGATTGGAGAAATGCAAACTACAGGAAATTTTGGGAAAGTCCAACGGGAGGGTGAGGTTGGCTGCAGGGAGCGTTAGGGCGGGTCAGGAAGGTAATCGCTCAAATTAGCATCTGGGTTGGAAGAAACACTATGCCCCAGGGGTCTCAGGAAGTGCCGGGTGGTTGAGGGTCCACAAACACCCCACAGGAACCATGTGGACACCGGATGTGTTCGCCTTTATGTGGACATGCTCCCGCGTGTGCATGTGCAAACTGTGCTCGTATGTAGGAAGGCATGTGCACACGTATGTGTATGCACGTAAGTATGTTTGGGCATGGGTGTGCTGACGTGTAGGCGTTATGTACTCGTGGGTCTGTGTGTGCATGTGTAGGTATGTTTTATGTGTAGATGCGTGCAGGCATGTTTTGCGTGCAGGTACGCCTTGTGTGTAGGCATGTCTCGTGCATGCAGATGTGTGTGTGTGTGTGCGTGTTTGCGTGTGTGTTCCTGTGTGTGATTCCTTTGTGGGACCCACACCGGCAACCACAGTGGGGTTGTTTTCACAACCTCAGAGCCCTGAAACGGCTGTTTCTACACCCGAACGCAGGCCAGACAGAACGGATCCAGTGACACCTTCCCCCCAGCATGGGGAAGATGTCTGTCCGGTTCCAGGAGGGGAAGGCACTGATTCCCAACACCCTGCCAGGCACACGCGTGCACACAGACACAAACCCACGTAGACCTACATGTGTTCACATACCGTGTTTCCCCGAAAATAAGCCCCATAAAAGAAGCCCTGGCAGGATTTCTAAGCATGTGCACCATGGAAGCCCCACCCCGAAAACCTGCCCTAGTGAGGGGCGTGGCTATGAAAATCAGCCCTGGTGATGGGCGTGGCTATGAAAACCAGCCCTAGTGAGGGGCGTGGCTGTGAAAATCAGCCCTGGTGATGGGTGTGGCTATGAAAACCAGCCCTAGTGATGGGTGTGGCTATGAAAATCAGCCCTGGTGATGGGTGTGGCTATGAAAACCAGCCCTAGTGATGGGCGTGGCTATGAAAATCAGCCCTAGTGAGGGGCGTGGCTATGAAAATCAGCCCTAGTGAGGGGCATGGCTATGAAAATCAGCCCTGGTGAGGGGCGTGGCTATGAAAATCAGCCCTAGTTGTGGGCGTGGCTATGAAAATCAGCCCTGGTGAGGGGCGTGGCTATGAAAATCAGCCCTGGTGAGGGGCGTGGCTATGAAAATCAGCCCTAGTTGTGGGCGTGGCTATGAAAATCAGCCCTGGTGAGGGGCGTGGCTATGAACATCAGTCCTGGTGATGGGCGTGGCTATGGAAATCAGCCCTAGTGATGGGCGTGGCTATGAAAATCAGCCCTGGTGATGGGCGTGGCTATGAAAATCAGCTCTAGTGATGGGCATGGCTATGAAAATCAGCCCTAGTGACGGGCGTGGCTGCGCAGCATCTGCACAACCCGTGCGTGTCGTCGCGGAGCGGGAAAGAACACGAGCAGCCCTTCTCATCCGCCCCGTGAGAGCTCTAGTGCTCCACAGGAGAGATCGGGGCCGGTGGCTCTAAAGGAAACAGAGTTGCAAGACATTAGGGGTGGGATTCGGGGTCTGGAGAGTGAGGATGATGTTCCAGAAGAAGACGACCTCACTCTGTTTGAATCAATGTAGATGGTTGCACCGTACTTAAAAAAAATAACACATCCCCTGAAAATAAGCCCTGGGGTGTCTTCTTGAGGAAAAGTAAATATAAGACCCTGTCTTACTTTGGGGGAAACATGGTAGGAATCTGTAACTGCATTCTGGGGGGGGGCTTTATTATTTATTTCTGTATTTACTTTCCCTCTCACATATGTGTTTGTGGTGCAAGCACTTAAAACCCCCTCTCTCAGCCGTGCTCAAGCATCCGTCCCAGGCATGACTGCTAACCACACTCGCCACGAGCACACGAGATCTGTTGCCCTCACTCCTCCTGTCTAACCGGGTTTGGGGGCACTTTCCCCACGTCCCGGCTGCCCCCTTCTCCCCTCTGCTTCTGCAAGTGAGGCTGCGTTAGAGTCCACACGGAAGTGAGATCGGGCAGAACGTGTCTTTCTGTGCCGCCTTTTTTCACTCAGCATCATGTCCCTTCAGCTCATCTACATTGCTGCAAACCACAGGATTTCATTTTTTTTTTTTATGGCCAAACGGTTTTCCGCTGTGTGCATATAACACGTTTTCCTCACCCAACCACCTGCCCTCGGACAGACCCCTAGGCTGAGCGCGTGTCTTGGCCACTGTGGATAGCGCCGCAATAAATAAGCGTGCAGGTGTCCATTCCCTCCACACGCTGAGCTCACGCTCGCTGGGCAGATGCCCAGGCAGAGACGGCCTCGGCCCACACCTGTTTCGATTCCCGCCACGCTCTCTTCCCGGGAAGGGACGGGGCTGGGAGCTCTCTCGGAAGTCACCTTCCTTAGCTGTGGGGACAACTTTTAAACCTCAGGGACGATTCTGGCAAACCAAAGCAAAGCTCCTACCGGCACAAAGAGTCTGTGAAGTCCCAAAGCGCTTACTGGACTCTTTAGGAAAAAAAACAGGACTTCGTAAGGAGCAGCGAAGGCTAAATAGAAACCCAGCGACAGCAAAACCACCCACACGTGTGAAAGTAAATACAGTTGTTGTATGCTTTTTTTTTTTTTTTACACGTAGCCCTTCTGATTCCTGCAACTTCAGCCTCACGAAGAGAAGACGATCACAGACGCAATCACCAAAGAAACGAAACAAAACAAAGCAAAACAGAATGGTGCCTGGAACGTGACTCACCCCTCCCAAGCTTCAGGAAATGCCGTGAAAACAGCAAAGCAGGACTAGAAGCGTTTTCCAGAAGGTTTCCAACACAAGGGTGTGGTCTCCCCTTCTCAGACTGCCCCGTGCTCAGAAGCCACGAGGGCTCTGGGCGTGAGGAAGGGGCCCCCACTTCGCCCTCCCGCCTGCTGAACTGCACAGCCCGAGCACCAGGACCAGCTCGTACCTCCACGGGAGCAGGATCTCAGGTGCAAAGTCACAGAACTCGGGGAAAACGCAGCGTGACCTGGCACCTTCACCGGGTGGGAACCGCCCAATGCCGCCTGCACCCTTTCCAGAGAGCGCTCTCCCAGCTCTGCCGAGTTCCTGCCTCCCGCCTCCTGCACCCCAGTGGGGGCCTCTGCCCGCCCAGGTGCGCTCACTGCCTCCCCTGCCCTGCAGCTGCGGGTCCGCCATGCCTCCTGGCAGCCACTGGCTTCATCGGCTACACACGTGCTTTTCGGATGCCAGCCACAACACGTGGCCCAGATGGACGTTTCCAATGCAGTGACTGTGTGCATGTGTAGATGTGTTCATGTGTGCAAATGTGTGTGTGCATGTCTAGCATGCATGTACTCGTGTGTTCATGTGCATTACATGTGTCCATATATGTGCACGTGTACATGCATGGGCATGTGTGGGTGTGCATGTGCTCATGTGTGCGAATGTGCATTGCATGCATTGCACATACATGTGTTTGTATGTGCATGTGCATTGCATGAATGTGTATATGTGCCTATGTGTATGTGTGTGCACTGAATTAATATGTATATGTGTGTTAAACGTGTTTGTGTGTGTGTATGTGTATGCACTGCATGAATGTGTATATATGTGTGCATGGGTGTGTTGCATTGTCCATGTGTGTACATGTGCATGTATGTGTACATGTGCATTGTATGAATGTGTACATGTGTATCCGGGTGTGTGCATGCACATGTGCATGTGTGTGTTCCATGTGTTCATATGTGTGTGCACTGCATGATGTGCATATATGTGTGCATCAGTGTGTGTTGCATTGTCCACGTGTGTACATGTGCACATACATGTGTGTGCATTGTATGAATGCATGCATGTGTGTGCATGTGTGTGCACTGCACATGTGCATGTATATGTGTGCATGTATGTCTGCCCGATTTCTAGCATGGTGTCCAGGGAGGGCCACTTCCCCCAGCGCAGCCTGTCTGTCCCCACCTCCTCCACCACCCCAGAGCCACCAACTTCTCTCCCACCCGACCTCCCATCCTGGTCACGGCCGGCCGCTGGCCTGGAGCCGGGTCTCCCAGAGAAGCTTCCTCCTTGCCCCGCCCACCGGCCCTCCTGGAGGCCACAGGGACTTTGATGAGGCCACAGCTCATCCTAACGTCCCTCCCACAAACCGAGAGCCAGGGGAGGGCCCAGGCCACCCAGCCACCGAGTGACTGTCCCCCCTCTGTCCCCAGCTCCGAGCCCCGGAGAACCCCCCTCGCCCCTGCACCGAGAGCTCATCTTCCTGCCTCACTACCTCGGAGCTGGCCTCACGCCACGGTCCCCATGGGACGAGGACACCACGCTGGCGACATGCCCAGGCTGTGTCAGCCGCACTGATCCAACCCTGGGCCTTCGACCTCAGAATCCACCTCTCTGTCCGTCCTTCCCCTGCCTCCAAGACTCCTCCTGCCGGGACTCGGCACCCGACTCTCACCCTTCGTTTGCTCCTCCGGTGACTACAACCTCCTCCAGGTGGCCAATACCTAGGGCTGCTCCAGAACTCCGCCCCATACCCAGCGAGGAGGAAGGGGAGGTGGCTGCTCTCGCTCTTTCTCTCGGTTTCACGCAGAGGTGGACGCCCTTAATCCACCCCCTCCCCGAGGCGGCTTTCTGGACTGCAGACCGCCCTGGGGCCAATCTGCTGGGTGTGCGCAGAGGCCTCAAAATGCATCATGCCAGGGGCTGAAAGTCCCACTGGGGAACCAAAACCCAGTGAGTGCTCACGGCTGGCAGTCAATAAGAAGTCTCTAAATGAATCGACTCATCTCCTAACCCAATCCACTGCTGCATTCCCACGCCACGACTATTTCCAATGCATCACCCTCCCTGAGGTGTCAGCCGGCGGCCAGGGGTCTCGTGGGCTCCCGGCGGAACCCACCCGTCCGTCCTGGCGCCTGGGATTGCAACGTGGGGCTGACAGCTGGTGAGAAAACACCTTCAGACCCTGCACAGCCAGGGCTGCAACTGCGCCCACAGGAAGACAGGACGGAGCAGCCTGGCGGAGGACTCAGGTGTCTGTGTTGCACGCTCACTGCCGCGTTCAGCTTCCTGCAAACTTGCAAAGAAACCACACCCTCTGCAGAAGCCCCCAGCGCCTCTGGGGCCTCCTGCCCGCCCACGCCAGCTCCAGATGTTTCAGGGACAGGACGCTGACTCATCCGGACAAGGACGGCAGGCGTGAGTCACCCACACAAGACACTTTCTTCTGATACAAACAACAGCGATTGCTCGAATACCAGGCTGAGCCCCAGGGGGATTCCTGCTGGCCACACCCGCAGCGGTTGAGCCCCTCACCAAAGCACTCAACCACGACTCCCAGCCAGAGCCGGAATCTGAGTTCTCTGAAATGCCAGCTCGACAGCACACACGGGTGTTTCACACCGGAATAAAAAGTAGGCAGGGGGGGAAGATTGCTCAGACTTCCAGAATTTCATAGTGACAGTCACGGCGTATAATCGCACAGTAATACCAGGAGCCGGGGGTGTCATCTGCAGAGTGATTGCTGTTTTACGTGCCTGGAGAGTTCTAGATATTAATAATAAAGTTCATCTTGACATTTCATTAAGGATGCGAGAAACAGAGACCCCCCTCCCCTCTCCCCAGGGCTGGCCTCAGTGTCCCCTGCTTGTAAATGGCAGAGCTGGGACGTCCCATCCCGGCATCACTGCAAGACGTGGGGACACCCGACCACATCTCGCCACGGCCTCACCTGCCCCTGCTGGCTCTCCGAGCCCTTTTCCAAACCGCGCTAAAAACGTGAAACCAGCCGGGAGGAGGCTGAGGAGACGCGGGCGTGTGTGCTCCGTGCTCCGTGCGGACTGAGTCCTTGGACGCCAGGCAAGGGATTTGGGGGAGAAAAAGTCAGGTGCACGGCCTGCCCCGGAAACCCTTCATTCGGGGTCTGTAGGGGGGCTCAGGTGGGGTCCCCAAAGGAGGGACAGCGGTAGTGCAAAGAAAGCCCAGGGCCATGACAGCGCACGTGGGTCCCGAAGCTCTCCAGCGCGGAGGGGCTCTGAAGATTTGTTTTCGCTTTATTTAAAAATCTTAAATGCTCTTATTTTTCTGCCCCTAAAAAATGGATTGCTTCAGACACCCATATTGCCCCTTTTCCAAGAGGTGCAATTAAACCCCGGGGGCGGACGTGGAGCGGCAGGGATACAAAGTTTCCCTTAGACAGGAGGAACGCAGTTCAAGGGATCCATCTCACTGCACGATGATCATCGCAGTGTAAAAACAACGTATCCCGTGCTCGGACGCATTGTTGCCGAGAGACAGTCAACTCTGAAGGATTTTCACCACGCACACCCAAAAAACGGCAAGCCTGTGGGAATGGCACGTACGTTAGAAACCATCCCGCAGGGGATACAGGATAGCAAAGCACCAGGTGGCACGCCCTAAGTATATGCAATTTATATTTGGCAATTTAAAAAATAATCTTCCGGGGGGGGGGGAAGAACTAGCTTCTCGATCTTTAGCATCATGATAGTTTCAGAAATAACCCCTATTCCGGGGGTCCAGCTTGCTTTGCGCAAAGAAGCAAATGCGTTGTCACCTTCTGAATAATTCGGGGCAGACGCTACGGTTTGCTAGATTACACGCAAGGCCAACGAAGCCCCAAGTTAACAGAACTCCCCAGACGTGACATGTACACAAGTCTGTTAACCCCATGCGTACCTTTGAAGTTAAGGGGTGGCGGCCACCTGGTTCTCCAAAGGGACTCCGCTAGTCTGCCGTGGACAGGGACGGCCTTTGCCGTGACGGGGGCGGTTGCCGGGGGTTCTGTCTGCTTAGCTTCAAACTCATAATAAGCAGGTTGTCAAACTCACCCTCGTCTGACTGGCCGGGCTTCAGGTGCACGGAAGCGTCCGGGCTTCATGCTAAGCTAACACGGTGCAGAGATGGGGTATTCACACCTGGCTCTTTTGTGTCACTTCTTACGTATTTGGAGATGAAGGACAAATTTTCTTTTCTTTCCTTTCCTTTCCTTTCCTTTCCTTTCCTTTCCTTTCCTTTCCTTTCCTTTTTCCTGTCCTTTCCTTTTTCCTTTCCTTTCCTTTTTCCTTTCCTTTCCTTTCCTTTTTCCTTTCCTTTCCTTTCCTTTCCTTCTTCCTTTCCTTTCCTTTTTCCTTTCCTTTCCTTCTTCCTTTCCTTTCCTTTTTCCTTTCCTTTCCTTTCCTTTCCTTTTTCCTTTCCTTTCCTTTCCTTTTTCCTTTCCTTTTTCCTTTCCTTTCCTTTTTCCTTTCCTTTCCTTTCCTTTTTCCTTTCCTTTCCTTTCCTTTTTCCTTTCCTTTCCTTTCCTTTCCTTTTTCCTTTCCTTTCCTTTCCTTTTTCCTTTCCTTTCTCCTTTCCTTTCCTTTCCTTTCCTTTCCTTTCCTTTCCTTTCCTTTCCTTTCCTTTCCTTTCCTTTCCTTTCCTTTCCTTTCCTTTCCTTTCCTTTCCTTTCCTTTCCTTTTCGTTAGTGAGGGTGCACACGGCCCGAACCCGGCTCAGGGCATGGGACTCATGTCCAGGCTCGGTCCCCAGCCGAGCTCCCTCCAAACCGGTCACTGCCCTGCAGATTTGGGCGTGCTCAAAATGACCCCTCTGAAGGTCCGAGCGTCAGCAGCCCTGAGTGTCTCTGAAGAATGATGCCAAGGCTAAAAGACAAACAAAACAAAAACAAACACACACACACACACACACAAACAAAACAAAAAAACTCACACTTAACAGCTCTGCTGGTTAATTATAGTCTCATTTATTCAAAGCAGTTACTCATTATAATCTCATTTATTCAAAGTAATTATACTCTCATTTATTCAAGGAACTTATTCCATGTAACTACTTTGAATAAAGTCTCCAGGAACACTGAATTCGAGAACACTGAAATAGCAAATACTGGACCAGCGAACACTGGGTTAGCGAACACTGAAACAGGGAATACTGCATTAGTGAGCACTGAACCTCTGCTCCCAAGGAAAATACAGGGTTTCCAGAGGTTTCCAGAGCCTCTGGCCACATTTTCATCCACCAGCCACCTACATACGCTTGTTTTATGTGGGTTACTGTTTAAAGACACCTCATCGAACATATGTATTTTTGGCTCATTCACATTGAACTTGAAGCCGACAGTGCTGTGTAACTCGCACCAAAGTCCATCGTCGCACACGGGTATTTCCCGTGTGATATGCAGGGCATCTTTGAGCGCCGCCGTGTGTGAGGACTTTGAGACAGTGAAATCCCCAGGCACTGCGTTTAACATCACAAAGCACAAAAATGCAAGAAAAAGGCAGCACTCGATAATAGACCAAACAAGGACTCTTGTGCACAGCACGAGTCAAACAAGAAGATAGCTGAGACCCCGTGCTATCACGCAACTCAACTTTTTTTTTTTTTTTTTTTTTGCTGTTCTTTGCATGCCCGAGAATGCCCAAAGTATTGACTTGGGGTCACGGAATTGGGGCCTCTCCGCCTTCCTCGGCCCTCTGCTTGGATCCTCTACAGGGCTATGAATGCTTATCCCTTCTTTTCCAAACCTGGAAAACTCCTATTCATCCCCCAAAGCCCTGGGAGAGAGTACCCCTCCTCCAGGAAGCCCTCCATCATCACCTCTCCCTGCCCAGCCTGAAGCCCTTCACAAACGTCCCAAAAGGCGATTTGTGTAAGCACACCACGGTTTGAGAAGCGTGGCTTACAGACAGCCCCTTGTTCTAAACTCCATCAGCACATTAACATCCACCCTCAGGGTTTTCATAAGTCCCCACACCCAGGCCAGCTAACTCAGAAACCCTGGAGGTGAGGCCCAGGCATCTCTAGTGCTAAGCGTACCCACCAAAGAAAACAAAAACAAAAACCCCACACTCAACAGCTCTGCTTATTAATTAATTACAGTCTCGTTTATTCGAAGTAGCTGCGTGCCACGAAGTCCCCAGGAACCCTGCATCAGCGAATACTGCAATAGCAACTACTTGGACTAGCCAATACTGAAATAGGGGACCCTGGATCAGTGAGCGCTGAATCAGGGAATACTGAACCTCTTCTGCTCCTCGGGAAACACAGGCTTAGGTTTCCAGGGCCTCTGCTCATAGCCCCATCAGCCAGTCACCTACACACGCGTGTTTCATGTGGGGCGCCGTTTGAACACACCTTACTGAACGTACATGTCTGACTCGTTTTGATGCAAAATGCAATGGCCAACTCTGCAGGCCCCCTGCTCCTGCAGATTGTCACTCCCTTTATTCCCCTTAACCCGGCTTGTCTCTCTGCTCTTCCCTTCCCTGCCCACGACAGCCTCGGCCCCACCCACCCACTCTCCCTGCACCCCGAGCACACAGGGCTCTTCTGCAGGTGCCTGTCACTGGGCAGCGCTCTGAGCGAGACCCTTCAGGGTTTAAATGCACACTCCTCCTCAGTGCTAGCCGGGCTGCCCGCCGCCTGGGCCCTGCAGCCCCCACGGCGCCCCGAAATGCACGGCAGCTCCCTCTGCTCCTCCTCCAGCCGACACCCTCCCCACTCTTCTACATCCGGCTTCCTCTCTCTCTGCTCACTCCGGGAACCTCGGGGGCCCGGGGAGGACCCCTCTGTGTGGGGCCCTTTCTGACCCTCTGGGGGGTGGTGTGTGGTCCCCACTCTCTGCCCACTGAGCATCCAGGACTTGCATCCATAAAGGGGGCCTTTATGCCAAAAGTGACGCGATGATAGTCACCTCCCGGCAGAGAGGCGAGGTCAGGGACCGGGTGTGTCTTTTCTGTGCCCCCCCCCCCACAGGAAGCAGCACTGAGAATGCAGATATCTTTCACATGCAACCTGTGCTGGCTGAAGGAGTGCATGAGGGAGCCAGGGGCCAGGTCAGGTGATACAGGTGGGTGGGTGGGTGGGTGGATGGATAGGTGGATAGGTGGGTGGGTGGGTGGACAGGTGGGTGAGTGGGTGGGTGGGTGGACAGGTGGGTGAGTGGGTGGGTGGATGGAAAGGAGATGGATAGGGGGGTGGGTGGGTGGATAGGTGGGTGAGTGTGTGGGTGCATGGAAAGGAGATGGACAGGTGGGTCAACAGATGGGTGGATGAATTGATGGATGGATGGTGGATGGATGGATGGGTGGAAGGATGGGAGTCTGAGTGGGTGAGTGCATGGATGGGTAGATGGATGAGTGGGTAAATGAATTAATGGATGGATGGATGAGTGGGTGATTGAACTAATGAATGGAAAGATGGGTGGATGGATGAGTAGGTGGATGAACTAATGGATGGATGGGTGAATGGGTGGATGGATGGATGAGCAGGTGGTTACTTGGAAAGGACAACTAGGATGTGGAAACAGTGAGGAGTGGGTGGGTGGATGAATGGATGGGTGGATGGATGGATGGGTGGATGGATGGATGAGTGGGTGGATGAACAAATGGATGCCTAGGTGAGTGGGTGGATGGATGGATGGATAGATGGATGAATGGATGGGTGGATGGATGGATGAGTGGGTGGATGAACAAATGGATGCCTAGGTGGGTGGGTGGATGGATGGATGGATGAGTAGGTGGATGAACAAATGGATGGCTAGGTGGGTGGGTGGATGGATGGATGAACAAATGGATGGCTAGGTGGGTGGGTGGAGGGAGGGATGAGTGAGGGATTGAGTAGGTAGGTGGATGAACTAATGAATGGGTGGATGAATGGGTGTGTGAGTGGGTGGGTGAACTTACAGATGGAAGGGTGGGTGGGTGGATACATGGGTGGATGGATGGATGAATGGATAGATGAGTGGGTGAATGAACTAATAGAAGGATGGGTGGATGGGTGGAGAGATGGACTGATGGATGACGGATGAGCAGGTAGGTGGATGAACTAATGAATGAGTGGATGGGTGGGTGGGTAGATGGGAGGATGGAAGGATGAGTGGGTGGATGGATGGATGAGTGAGTGTATGAACTAAAGGATGGCTGGATGGGTGGATGGATGGAAGGATTAGTGGGTAGATGAACAAATGGGTGGATGGGTAGATGGGTGGGTGGATGGATGGATGGATGAGTGGGTGAATGAACTAATAGAAGGATGTGTGGATGGGTGGGTGGGTAGATGAAGTTATGGGTCGGTGGATAGATGGGTGGATGAACTAATAGAAGGATGGGTGGATGGGTAGATGGATGGGTGGATGGATGGATGAATGAACTAATAGAAGGATGTGTGAATGGATGGGTGGGTGGATAGATGAAGTTATGGTGGGTGGATGGATGGGTGGGTGGGTGGGTAGATGAAGTTATGGTGGGTGGATGGATGTGTGGATGGATGGATGGGTGGATGAACTAATAGAAGGATGGATGGATGCGTAGATGGATGGGTGGATGGATGGGTGGATGAACTATTAGAAGGATATGTGGGTGGATGGGTAGGTGGGTGGGTAGATGAAGTTATAGGTGTGTGGATGGATGGATGGGTGGATGAACTAATAGAAGGATGTGTGGATGGGTGGGTGGGTGGGTGGGTAGATGAAGTTATGGGTGGGTGGATGGATGGGTGGATGAACTAATAGAAGGATGTGTGGATGGGTGGGTGGGTGGGTAGATGAAGTTATGGGTGGGTGGGTGGATGGGTGGATGAACTAATAGAAGGATGTGTGGATGGGTGGGTGGGTGGGTAGATGAAGTTATGAGTGGGTGGATGGATGGGTGGATGGATGGATGGATGGATGGATGGATGGATGAACTAATAGGACGTGTGGATGGATGGGTGGGTGGGTGGGTAGATGAAGTTATGGGTGGGTGGATGGATGGATGGATGGGTGGGTGAACTAATAGAAGGATGTGTGGATGGGTGGGTGGGTGGGTAGATGAAGTTATGGGTGGGTGGATGGATGGGTGGATGAACTAATAGAAGGACGGGTGGATGGGTGTATGGGTAGATGGGTGGAAGGATGGATGGACCGGTGGGCGCTTACTTGGACGGCGGGATGCACGGACAACTGGACCATGGAGACAGTGAGGGTGTGGAGAGGCCTCAGGAACTGGTCTGAGATAAGACTGTCGCTGACACGGGACACCCCCTTTCCCATCACGCCCCCCTCGTGGTGAAGTCAGCCATCCCCCAGGCCCCACAAGGCCACACCTGGAGAGCTCTGTGCCACCCACACGTGCAGCCACCAAACCCCCGAGCCCAGCAGCCGCAGCGGCCCGACACCCGAGCGACCGGACGCGTCACCACCCACACCTTCCCCCACGCTGACCCCACGCCCGCTGCAAACCTCCCCTCTGAGGTCTCTGAGCTCAGCGTCTCCTTGGACCAAAGAAAGGTCTTAGGGTTCAGCCAAAGACGAAAGAACAGAGGGAGCTCCCCGCGCAAAATGCACCCACAGCGCAGACGTGAGGGCGCAGACGTGAGGGTGCAGCCAAGGAGTCGTGGACACGCCCAGGCAGGGGGAACGAGAACAGAAAGTCTGGTGAAAGCAAAGCTCGGTGACTCTTGACGACCCACCGCACACAAAGACCTTCTCGGGGACTTTTTGAAGCCCTGACACAGCCTCGGCCCCTAAAACGCCACGAGCCGGGCAGAGTAGCTGAACCTGGGCAGCTGCTGATGTTTCCAGGCCCCCCCGGGGGACCCTGCCGTGGGGCTGAAGCTCAGACCCTCGGAAGGATTGCTGGGCAGGTTGGGGGTTTGGAGCCATCATCCAAGTCAGGAGTCAGGAACAAAGAAGGGATGGGCAGTGCTGATCCCGGTGTGGTTGGTTTTAGCCTGGGCTCCGGGTAATTCACTTAATAGAACTGGTTTCCTTTGCAATTTTATATATTCTCATTAAAAAAAATATTAATAATCTGAGACAGGGGAAAGTGAGGAAGGGGGGGTCTTTGGGGCTCCCCAAAATGCCCCAAGGAGTTCCAGGGAGCAAGCCAGCAGTTCAGGGCTCTTGCATTCGTCTGGGAAAGCTGCCCGAGGTGGGAGTATGGATCTCAAAATAACAAAGCAGTAATGCAGAAAGCGGCCAGGGTCGGGAATGATTTTGGGGGGATTAGCTCAACACGACTTACTAATGGATCAGACGTGAGAGGAAGGAGACGGCAGGAGTGGCAGGTGACGCTTCGGTTTGAGAGTCCTGGGAAATGGTCCTACCATAAGAGACAGCAGTAAAGGAGGGGAGATGTGGGCTGAAGAGAAAATAGTGAGACGTTTTGGATGGGGAGCGTTTGAGATGCCAGGGATGCTGGATCGGCGATTTCCTGCCTAAACTGAACCTGGGGAGAGATATTTGTGGGGGTGGGGCGTGGGGGTAGTTCCAGGTTCTCAGGAAGTGGTGAGAGAAGCTTTGTCCCTGCAAACCACAGCCCGGCCGAGGCACGTCCCAGTGTCCCCGTCCGGCTCTGCTCAGCTCCTCCTCTTGCCGGAACACAGAGTCTGAAACCAGGCGCCTGCCCCACGACATGCTCACGACATGCTCACGGCCTGAGTCCGCCGGCCGCTTGCTAGAGCGATGAGGTAGCACAAGTGTCCAGTGGGTTGCCCGAGGAGACAGGGCGTGGCAGCTCCCTGTCGTGCCTGTCTGTGGGAAGTCATTCTGCTCTGAGGGAAGACCTGAACCCCGAGGGGCTCCACCGTCGTGGCTGCCCGTTGGGGTCCCCGGGAGACACAGCCACTCATATGCATCTCCTGAGCACTGAGACCCAAACCCTTCCTAGCTCAACCTCCCCACGTCAATTAAATCCCCGGCAACTGTCACCATGGTGTGTGTGTCCCTGCATCTGGGGAGATACATTCTGCCCTGTGTAAAAAAAAAAAAAAAAGGGCACCGTGTTATCTCATACCGTGTTTCCCCGAAAATAAGCCCTACCCATACAACAAGCCCTAGCAGGATGTCTAAGCATGTGCACGATAGAAGCCCCACCCCGAAAATCAGCGCTAGTGATGGGCGTGGCTATGAAAATCAGCACTAGTGGTGGGCGTGGCTACGAAAATCAGCCCTGGTGGTGGGCGTGGCTATGGAAATCAGCCCTAGTGATGGGTGTGGCTATGAAAATCAGCCCTAGTGATGGGCGTGGCTATGAAAATCAGCCTTGGTGATGGGCGTGGCTATGAAAATCAGTCCTGGTGGTGGGCGTGGCTATGAAAATCAGCCCTAGTGACGGGCGTGGCTGTGCAGCGCGTCTGCACAACCCGTGCGTGTCGTCGCGGAGCGGGAAAGAACACGAGCAGCCCTTCTCATCCGCCCCATCGTGAGAGCTCTAGTGCTCCACAGGAGAGATCGGGGCCGGTGGCTCTAAAGGAAACAGAGTCGCAAGACATTCGGGATGGGATTCGGGGTCTGGAGAGTGAGGATGATGTTCCAGAAGAAGACGACTTCACTATATCTGAATAAATGTAGATGGTTGCACCGTACTTAAAAAAAAAAAAAAAAAAAAAAAACACATCCCCTGAAAATAAGCCCTAGGGTGTCTTGTTGGGGAAAAACAAACATAAGACCCTGTCTTATTTTCGGGGAAACACGGTATTTACAACCACGCCCAAGTTGTCTCCCAAAAAGAGGACAACTGCCGACAACAGCAGCAAGAGAAGCTCGCCGGCGGCATCTGGGCTCTGGCTGTATTTATTTATAAAATCTACAAGCCTGCCAGCCCGCCCGCCCTAAACACAGCCTCATGTGTTTCTCCTCTGTCCGTGGGCGGCGCAGGTCCACCGTGTTCCTGCGGAAACCCATGCATTTCCCCGGCACCTCCCCTGCCCCGGATCGATGCTTTCCACCAGGGTGCACTTAGATCAAGATTGGGAAGAGCAGAAACACACGGAATGCTCTGGGATGAGTAATGCATTCCCCCCTCTGGAATGCGACGGCTCTGGTCTGCCTTGTCCACTCCCTGCTCAGGAAGGACTGTTAACCAGTGAAAAGTTAATTGCCGTTTAAAAAGAAAAAGAAAAAAAAAAAAAAAAAAGCACCCCCGGAAGAATGATTTTTCTCTCCCAAGAGCCGCAGCTGACCCGTGGTCACTTGAAGGTGCTTGACGTTGTCGCTCTAAGTTGGAAAAAGCAACCTCACGATCGCTCTCTCGGGCCTGTCCAACTGCCACGCCACCACGCAGTGATCAACACATTTTCTCTGTCAGCCCAGCCAGACAGCGGGGGGCCGGAACAAAAGCGCGGCCCGCAGATGCTGGCTGAGCGGGGCTTTCCTGCAACCCGGGGATGCCTCTAGCTCAGGACCACGCGTCCCATTTTCTTCTGTTCCCGGCGGCCGGCCGCAGGCTGAGTGCACAGCCCCTTCCAGCGAGGCTGGTTTGAATCTAACTCGGGGGAAAGGGAATAATAAGAAAGGAAGTTCCTGGTTTCCGGCGGAGGGGACGTTTTCAGGGTGCACGCCTGGTGAGAGCAGAGGAGCAGGAATGCCGGGGACACTGACTCACTCACTCTGCAGCAACCCCGGCGGCGGCGGACTCCCCACACTGGCATGCACCCAGCCAGAGAGCACCCAACAGGAAATTCGAGAAGAGGAAGTCCTTCTGGTCCCCGGAGAAGTGAGAAGATACTGTTAGTTATGCAGACGCAAAGAGAAATTTTGGTTGGTTACTGTTTTGCAGCCACGCCGCCAAACAGTGAAGGGGCAGGCAGCCCTGGACTTTAAGAGCCCGGAGATAGTGACTCACCAAGAGTGCAGTTATTATCAGCCAGCTTGCTAAGTAACTACCTTCCCCCAGCTTGCCGTCCTTGGACACTCACAGCCCTTTGCCTTTTATCTTATCACTTCTGTAAACATTGCCAGGTTTTTGCTGTAGAGAGTCAAGATGCTGGAATGCCAAGCCACTTGCTTGAGAACTACTCGTTCCCTGGGTATTTTCCATGCATGTGTAAAATACACACGTTAACACACTTCCCTCTGCTTTTCCTGTGTTCCTCTATCTTTGGTTACAGGGAGCCCTGAGAACTAACAACTTCAGAGAGTTGAGAAAAGAAAAAAAATATATATATATATATTATATATATATATATATATTGCTCCTCTTCAACACTCCCAAAAGACACCTC